>NC_051214.1:19061724-19361724 GCF_015220715.1 Pygocentrus nattereri | reverse complement strand
TATCATTATTAATTAATATTCTATACATTTGTTTATTCAGATATAAATATATATATATATATATATATATATAATATATATATACACTTTTCTCAGCAAATAAACACAAACATCACAAATAAATAGATTTTGAAAATGTGTCTTGGGTGCCTACGACTTGCACAGTACTGTACTTACCAGTTAAACATTAAAAGTGTGTATTTTTTTTAGTTCCTAGAAAATACAGCTTTCTCTGAAGACCTACTGTTACTGGGAAGAGCCATCTGACTGATCAATCACAGACATTTGATCATTCAAAATTAATAGCAAATTAAATTTGAGTACTTCGAAAATGAATAATTCAGAGTGATTAAATGCGATTTTTGCAGAAGTCTGTAAAGCACATTCAACAGCTGCCTCCAGAGAACACCAGTGTGGGCGGAGCATGGACAGGACTTTTCTTGTTTTGATCAGCTTGCCAGTTCCCTTGTATTTAGTGTTATATCTAATAGTTCCTAGTTGCCAGTTCTAAATGATAATTATTCTGTTCTTGATAACCCAAGCATCATACCTAGTTTTGGGTCACTGCTTTGGTCTCCGTGAGTGGTTGTGGATTAGAATTACTTTACACTATTGCTGCCTGTTTAAGGCAAGAGTCCTGAAAAAGCCTTACAGTGAATATGAATTTATACTATATTGGCAGAAGTATTCACTCACCTATCCAAAACATTTAATTCAGGTGTTCCAGTCACTTCCATGGCCACAAGTGTATAAAACCAAGCCCCTAGGCCTGCAGACTGCTTCTATAAACATTAGTGAAAGAATGGGTCTCTCTCAGGACCTCCAGTCCTGGACCTCTCAGGACTTCCCAAGTCCAGTCGTGAAATTTCCTCACTACTAAATATTCCACAGTCAACTGTCAGTGGTGTTATAACAAAGTGGAAGCGTTTGGGAACGACAGCAACTCAGCTACAAAGTAGTCGGCCACGTAAAATGACAGAGTGGGGTCAGCAGATGCTGAGGCGCATAGTGCGCAGAGGTCACCAACTTTCTGCAGAGTCAATGGCTACAGACCTCCAAACTTCATGTGGCCTTCAGATCAGCTCAAGAACAGTGTAGAGAGCTTCATGGAACGGGTTTCCATGGCTGAACAGCTGCATCCAAGCCTTACATCACCAAGCGTAATGCAAAGCGTGGAATGCAGTGGTGTAAAGCGTCGCGAATGGACTCTAGAACAGTGGAGATGTGTTCTCTGGAGTGACCAATCACGCTTCTCCGTCTGGAAATCCGGTACTTGTTTGACCTCACTGTGCCAAGTGTAAAGTTTGGTGGAGGGGGGATTATGGTGTGGGGTTGCTTTTCAGGAGTTGGGCTCAGGCACTTAGTTCCAGTGAAAGGATCTCTTAACGCTTCAGCACCAAGAGATTTTCGATAATTTCATGCTCCCAACTTTGTGGGAACAGTTTGGGCCCCCTCCTGTTCCAACATGACTGTTGGAACAGGTCCATAAAGACATGGATGAGCCAGTTTGGTGCGGAAGAACTTGACTGGCCTGCACAGAGTCCTGACCTCAACCCGACAGAACACCTCAGGGATGAATTAGAGCGGAGACTGCGAGCCTGGCCTTCTCATCCAAAATCAGTGTCTGACCTCACAAATGCGCTTCTGGAAGAACGGTCAAAAATTCCCATAAACACACTCCTAACCCTTGTGGAAAGCCTTCCCAGAAGAGTTGAAGCTGCAAAGGGTGGGCCAACATCATATTAAACCCTATGGATTAGGAATGGGATGTTTATTTGCATGTGAAGGCAGATGAGCGAATACATTTGGCAATATTGTGTATGTAATACTTGCCAACATGATATTGCAAAACACAACAGTATGCAAACGTAGAAAGGCTCTAATGTAGGTCTGAAAGTCTTCATTTGTATGATTACTTTCTTTATGAATGTTTTAAGCATGCTGCAGGCCTTTACAGGCAATGTAGGACACATTTATTATAACCCTCACTTCAGCAGACACATTGAATCCTGCAACACTCATCCCTTGTGTTCTGTTTCTTCTCCTTTTGTGCTTTGCAGTTTCATAAGGTATACCAGGACTTATAGGTCCTTAAATCAAGTACAACACTGCCTCTGGTAATGACGTGGTTTGACCTAAATCTGTGGCCATTTGTTGTTGCTTTTTTTGTCAGACAGAATCAGCATTTCCTCTCATGACATCTCCAGTTTCAATATGAGCGCTTTATAAGCATAATCATTATTCCAGAGTGCCCTTCTGTGTCCATGTGCTACTTTGATGACTGTTGGCTAAACAGAATGAACATCGTTCAACAGTGAATCACAAAAGCAGTGCAGTGTAGAATCACTTCATGCTCATTATAATAGAGCAGCTTTTTCATTCTTTGTGTTGTGGATACTGTTGTGTATGCTGGAGTGCGCTGCCAGTGCACTGGGTGGATGAAGGCTGGGCTAGTTATAAAAGGGGCTAGAGTTTGATGTACAGCAACAGCAATGATAGGTTCCAGTGTTGCTTATACTATAGAGCAGGCGTCTTCAACTGAGGTATGGAGTATTTTAAAAACATCTGTTTTTGTGTCCTTAGCCTTTTCAGTTATTTTACCATTGGTGTACCATTTCACACATAAATGGTGTACAATTTATTTATGCTTTAAAATAAAACAATAAGTTATTATTTTTTTATTTTACCTTCCTGAGCCTCAATTTAGCAATATTGCTTTTTAAATCAATCGTTTAGAATTCCAAGCACCACAGAAGAGCTCGTCATCACAGTCATGTGTGAAGGCTGAGGCCATATTTTGAAGTAAAAAACACATTTTTCTGCAATTTTAACTACAAAAATCTCTACATGACTATGGAATATATAAATTAAATGATATAAAGAGAACAAATAAATAGTATATAATATATAATGAAAGTTGTCCTCGTGAGTCGTGTCACTGGTGTTACTGCATAACAAAAATGATCTTATTTTGAAATAAAAGTCACACTGATGATGTCACTTTCATCTCCTTTCACCTGTTTTCTGAGGATTTATTAAGAAAAACACATGGTGAGTCCACTGAGTGTTTCAGTTGTCAGAGATTTTCTCATTCAGCTTATGATCTCAAATTAAGCTTTTAGTTGAAGTCACTGGTGTGACCGACTTTATTCTGAGGTAACTGTAAACAAATAAAATTCAAATGGATTAAATTCCATATTTTAGTGGATGTTCAATGATTGTCAACATGGGATTTGATGTTCTGTAGCAGACAATTTGTAAAATGCATTGTTCATTAAAAATGTCTCTGGTGTTTCCTTTATGATGTGGACTACCAATGAGGATGATGGTAACACCAGTGACTCCTATGGAGAGTGACTCCTCTGCAATTTCCCTCTGGGATCAAAAAAGGATTCTGATTCTGATTATGAGACAGAAAAGTGGATGTTTCTGTAGAATGACCCATAAATTATGGCCCCTGTAGCAGCCCCCTGCGACAGTTCAACCAGTCTAATGCATTTACATATGACTTTAGCCAAAAGCAGCTCATCCGAACAGAGACTGCAGGGGTAGATATCAGGTCAGAAGGCAAATCATTACACATATTTTCATCAGTTATTTATTTTATTTACTATTTCTGGTCTGAGTAGTGAAATCATGGTTTGCTTCAAAACAAAAAGTTTATAAAAACAGAAAGTTTGAAAAACAAAGAAACAGAGAAATCTCTGTTTAGTTCAGAATATATGGTGCTGGACAAAAGGAAACATTAACCTATGCTGCGAATGAACTTACCCAAAGGAATAAAGAGAAAATAAAATAAGTGAAATAAAATAAACAAAAAGTTCAATGTGAAAGTTTTACCAGAGTGCTCACCTATTCCCTGACACCACAAGCACATCACACGATCATTAACATTAGCTTTTATTCATTTTTTTATTTAGTTTTATTTCAATTTTAATCTATTAAATCTATTTTTCGACTGTACTGAGATTTTTATTCATTCATTTATTTTGTTTATTTACTTACTTTACGACAGTCATATGAGATGAGCCAATGACCATACAATTTTACAATCTTCAGTATATTATAATAAGTATGTTCAAAATAAAACAAAATAATCACAGACTGGCCAATTCATTAAATATGCCTCCTTTTTTCCCACCTTTATCCATTTTATCAGTTCCACCTACAACATAGGAGTGCATTGAAGTTCTACAGTTACAGACTGTAGTCTATCTCTGCATACTTTTTTACTCTGTTCTTCAGTGGTCTTGACCCCCACAGGACCACCATGGAGCATGCCTTAAATGGGTGGTGGTTCATTCTCAGCACTGCGGTAACGCTGGCATGGTGGTGCTGTGTTAGTGTATGTTGCGCTGGTATCTATGGATCAGACACAGCAGTGCTGTGGAGGCCCTGTATGCTAAGTGGATTGATAAAATAGACAATGATTGTAGAGACAAGGAGGTGAACTTAATGATGTGGCCGGTTGGTGTATAAGGTGTGTCTTATGTTCTGAACTCATTATTAATGGTTAGTAGTGTTGCCTTTAACTTAAAAAGAAATTTGATGTGACTGGAACTTCCAATGTCTTGTTTGAATGCTCCTGCTGCAAATACTGATACTGTAGATGACATAACATCACACTGTCTGGCCATTTCTTTTAAAATGTTTACTCCATCACTCATATAACTTTAGCATATGACAGCATAAGCAAGTAATGTGCTCACTGATTAGAAATCACTAGTGCTACATGTGTCCTTGTTGCACAATGTGCTATTCTTGGCACTTGCCAGTTTCAACATGTTTAGACTCCTAGCCTACTGGCCAGCTCTGTAAAGCTGTAACTGACATTTATGGCTCTAAATCTTGGACTTTTATGATTCGCCTCAAGCACAATGTTTGTTGACAGCAAACATAAAGCTGAGACTATTGAAGAGGTCCACATGACTGACACCTGCAGTGTTCATTCACAGAACACAGCTAGAAAAATCTATGAAGTAAAGCAACATAGACATAGGCAGATGCTCTTATCCAGAGTGACTTACAATTTAATCATTTTACACAAGCAGGCCAAGGTGATGTTAGGAGTCTAGCCCAAGGACTCTTACTGGTATAGTGTAGGATGCTTGCCCTGGTAGGGGATTGAACCCCCATTCTATAGAGTAGAAAGCAGAGGTGTTAACCACTACACTAAACAACCACAAACTATAACAGACATAAACTGCACTCTTAAAAAGTAAACATTCTTTGTATGATTTGTTTATTCGATTTAAGAATTCTTCTTTAGGTGCAGTAGAGCCCTGGAGTAGAGACCTACGTACACTCAACATTTCTGCAAATTGGCATGTGGTGTGGCATAACATTTTTGTGTCTTCATAGAATTTGTCTCATCAGTTAATTCACTTTAAACTAGCCCACGGGATGTATGTCACTCCCTGCTGTGCTTTTTTTGATGATGCTTTCGATTGACAAATGTAACAGATGTCAGCTAGGTGTAGTTGGAGATTATGTTCATTTGTTTGTCATGTTCATTTGTGAAGGCTTTATGGCTGTATGTCATACAAATCTTGTCTGGTTATTTGTCCATCAACATTCCCTCGTCTCCAGCCTGAATTCACTTCTTGATGATTCTAATTTGATGCTTTCTGTACAACAAAGAAAAGCCAGACCCGCTGGCCAGGCCGGAAGGTTGGTGCCAGATGCCTCCTACAGTCTGCCACCTGTTTCCTGGCCTCGGTGATGGTCATGCCCCAACACTGCATGAATTGCTCAGCAGCAGGGACCCCGACCTACTGCTCCTCCTTGGGGAACATGGGCAGAGGAAATGAAGGGAGACATGCCCAAGGACGAATGCTGTACGAATCCACGAGGAGGGGTTAGTGGAGGTCAAGCACCATAGAGTCTAGGCTAGGTCTTGGATGACCTGCTTGGTTTGGCCATTGGACTCTGGGTGGAAGCTGGAGGAGAGGCTCACAGAGGCCCCCATGAGCCAGCAGAAGGCCTTCCAAAAGCGGCCATCAAACTGGGGTCCCTGATCAGACACCAGATCACAAGGCATCCTGTGTAACCTGACCACAGCTCTGCTGTCTCCTTGGCAGATGGAAACTTGAGCAGTGCCATAAATTTGAATGCCTTAGAGAAGCAGTCCACAAGGACCAGGATGGCTGTGTTACCTCTGGAAGGAGGCAGGTCCACAACAAAGTCCAGGGAGACATGGGACCATGGTCGCACAGGGATAAACAGCAGGTGGAGGAGACCTTGGGGCCATGACCAAGGTGAATTGCAGCACGCATATGTCTCACAAGATGCGACAAAGGCACGGATGTCTCTCTCCATGCTCGGCCACCAAACCGCCTGTGCAAGAATTCCAGGGTCCTAGTCACCCCTGGGTGGCCCATAAATGGCGAGGTCTGTCCGCATAGCACTTGTTGCCATACGGCTACGGGCACATAAAGCTTGAAAGGGGGGGCCATCCCCAGGATCAGGCTCACGTTGCTGGGCCTCCCTGATGGCAGTCTCCAGCTCCAAACAGAGAGGGGCCAAGATCCGAGGAGCAGGAATAATGGGTTCCGGGGAAGGATCAGGCCCTGGAGGTGCCCATTGTCTGGACAGAGTGTCTGGCTTGGTATTTTTAGAGCCTGGCCTATAGGACAGCAGGAAATCAAAGCAGCTGAAAAACAGCGCCCACCGGGCTTGAGCTGCTTTGCCTGCTGGATGTAGGCCAGGTTCTTGTGGTCCGTCCAGATCATGAAGGGATGTTTGGACCCCTCAAGCCACTGCCTCCATTCCTCCAAGGTAAGCTTCACATCCAGAAGTTCCCTGTCACCAATGTCATAATTGCGTTCAGCTGGGGTAAAGTGATGAGAATAGAAAACACAGTGGTGGAGCTTCTTGGCTGGGTCTAGCCAATGGGAAAGCATGGCCCCTACGCATACTTCTGAGGTGTCTACCTCAACGATGAACGGCTCCCCAGGATCGGGCAACTGGAGTTTTACTGGGGGATGTTAACCATGCCTTGACCTCCTCAAAAGCCTTCTGGACTTTGCTGGTCCAATGAAAGGGCCCTGGGGTCTTCCGGGTGAGGCAGTGAGGGGTGCCGTCATGGAACTGAAGTTCCTTACAAAGCACCGGAAGAAGTTGGTAAACCCCAGGAACCATTGGACCAGCCAGAGAAAGGTAGGGCACGGCCAGTCCACCATGGCTCTGATCTTGGCTGGGTCCATGTGGAGGGTGCCTGTGGACACCACAAAGCCCAAGAAAGATATTGTGGGGACATGGAACACCGACTTCTCCAGCTTGACATATAGGCGGCTCTCCAACAACAGTTGTAGAACCCATCTAACGTGCCCAACCAACAGAAGACTGGGAAAGTTGAGGAATGCTCAAAAAAACACCTGTTTGGAACATTCCACAGGTGAACAGGTTAATAGCAAACAGGTGAGTGTCATGATTGGGTATAAAGGGAGCATCCCTGAAAGACTCAATCATTCACAAGCAAGGATGGGGCGAGGTTCACCTCTTTGTGAACAACTGCGTGAGCAAATAGTCCAACAGTTTAAGAACAACGTTTCTCAATGTGCAATTGCAAGGAATTTAGGGATTTCATCATCTACAGTCCATAATATCATCAAAAGATTCAGAGAATCTGGAGAAATCTCTGCAAGTAAGCGGCAAGGCAGAAAAACAACATTGAATGCCTGTGACCTTCGATTCCTCAGGCAGCACTGCATTAAAAACCGACATCATTCTGCAACGGATATTACCACATGGGATCAGGAACACTTCAGAATACCATTGTCAGTGAACACAGTTTTGTCGCTCCATCTACAAGTGCAAGTTAAAACTCAAATGCAAAGCAAAAGCCATATATCAACAACACCCAGAAATGCTGCTGGCTTCTCTGGGCCCAAGCTCATCTGAGATGGACATTGTGTCCTCTGGGCCAAAGAGGAAAAGGACTGTACGGATTGTTATCAATGCAAAGTTCAAAAGCCAGCATCTCTGATGGTATGGGGGTGTGTTAGTGCCCATGGCATGGGTAACTTATACATCTGTGAAGACAGCATTAATGCTGAAAGGTACATACAAGTTTTGGAGCAACATATGCTGCCATCCAAGCAATGTCTTTTTCAGGGATGTCCCTGCTTATTTCAACAAGACAATGCCAAGCCACATTCTGCACGTTACAACAGTATGGCTTCATAGTAAAAGGTTGCGGGTGCTACACTGGCCTGTTTGCAGTCCAGACCTGTGTCCCATTGAAAATGTGTGGTGCATTGTGAAGCGCAAAATACAATAACAGAGACCTCGGACTGTTGAGCAACTGAAGTTGTAAATCAAGCAAGAATAGGAAAGAATTCCACCTACTTAAACAATTCCACCGCTTAAACAATTAGTGTCCTCAGTTTCCAAACGCTTATTGAGTGTTGTTAAAAGGAAAGGTGATGTAACACAGTGGTAAACATGCCCCTGTCCCAACTTCTTTGGAATGTGTTGCAGGCATCAAATTCAAAATGAGTGAATATATGCAAAAATCAATGTAGTTTATCTGTTTGAACAATAAATATCTTGTCTTTGTAGTGTATTCAATTGAATATAGGCTGTAAAGGATTTGCAAATCATCGTATTCTGTTTTATTTATGTTTTACACAATTTCCCAACTTAATCAGAATTGGGGTTGTACTTTAGACCTCTCTGTTGGGAACCAGGAGGGTTGCTATTCGAAACAACAGGTAACACTGCAAGAGAAAATCTCTGCAAGCCTCTGGCTCCCCAGCATATCTGGGTGAGGGGAAGAGGGGAGACCAATGCTGGGGTAGCAGGACTAGCACCGGCACTGGCAGGCTGAGCTCCCTCAGTCTGTGCTCTGACGAGCAGGGTCAGCTGCTGCAGCATGTTGTGCAGCAGCTGCTCATGCCTGCCAATAACCACTCCTTGGTTTTGCAGGGCAGACTTAATGGGATGCAGTTCTGCTGGGTCCATGTTGGTCACACCTTTCTGTTATGGGATGGCAGTGAGGTGGACCCAAGCACAGAACTGAAGCCCAGCGAAAGCAAAAACATAATGGGCAACGGAAAGTGTAGTCGTCGCCACTGAAGCACTGGGAACGAGGTTCGAACCGTCACTGTTATGGTCAACGGTCCACTCCACGTAAGTGAGCGAGTGACAATGTTAAAGGTGGCCTAAGGAAGGTGGAAAGGGATGCGGAATTGAAGGGCAAACAAAAGGGACATCATAGATGACATGCTCAAACAAAGGCTACTTAGATCGGCGAAACCAACAAAACGAAAACACAAAGACACTGCCATTGTGACTATGGCGGTTAGTAGGCTTTGCTTAATGTGTTTGCTTGTAAAGCAAACACCTTTTGTGTGGCTTAGCTTTATTTTCTTTTATTTCTTAGTTTTGAGGCAATTCCTTCTCTCAGCTCTCTTTTGGTTTTGGGGCAGTTTCTTGTCTTGTCTTTTCTTTTCTTTTCCAGTCACCCCTGTACAAAGGTGTGACAAACATTGGCATTTGCCAGCACCTTATATACGGGGGCTTCCAGGTGCATCAAGTTAGTCTGTCGCTCTCTGCCGGCCACAGGTTTTACTGCCAACGCCCTCTGCTGGCGGCAGGTGGTGCAGGCTGAACCCTTACAAGTTATGGTGTGGATATTTTCTGGATATTCTTATTCTGGAATGGGCAACTGCCAGATTCCATTAATTATGTTAAGACTGTAATCTCTAGACATCTTGCTTATGTTGAATGTGTATAAATGTATGATGTGTATGCATGTATGTGCAGTGCATGTAGATATGTAAGACCCCCCCCCCCCCCCCCCCCCCCCCCCAGTCCTTCTGTGGTACTGATATGCAGAGAATGTTGCTTGTGTGTTTACTATCAAAATTAAAAATGTTTTTAAGTTAAGTGATACTTTTTTAATCCCACAAACGGGGAAATTCCACCTCTGCATTTAACCCATCCATGAAGTGACACCACATACACACACACACACACACACACACACACAGTGAGCACACTTACCCGGAGCGGTGGGCCCAGGGAGCAATTGGGAGTTAGGAGTCTTGCTCAAGGACACCTCAGTCATGGACTGTCGGCACAGGGGATTGAGGGCCAGTTCCCTACATCTCCAGCTCATGACTGCCCCCTTAAGAAGAGCCATCACATTTTATGTGCATTTTGCCATCTTGTAAATAGCAATGTGTGCTGATGTCATTGTACAGGCTAAAGTTATAATCTAAACAGAAGCACAGGCTTACTCTGCTCTGCTTTAAGATTTAGTTCAGCTGTAGCTGCTTTTCTCGCATCTCCAGCAGGAAAATTTTCTGCAAAAGCAGAACAGTTTCTTGTAAAACGTCTCTCGACGTTCGACTTTTTACAAGGCTGAAGTCACTTCTCATTCGCCAGCTTCTTATTTGAATTTTCCTGTTCCACCTTAAATGGTGCCTGGGGCACCCAAATGTAACAGCTGCACCATTTTTAAGATGGAGTTCAAACAAGAAGCTGGTGAATAAGAAACTGATGTCAGAGTTTCAGTTTCTCTTTCCAGATTAAATGTATCAGGAAACCAGCTGGACTAAATACAATAATAAACACAAATCAGTCCATTCATTTCCAAATGATTGATGTTCATCTTAAATCTCTCTTTGCCATTTCATAGCTACTAGCTGGACAAGACTGTTGTCTGTATTGTTGTGTTGACCAGCAGTCTGCACTGATCTTCAGGATTAAAGGGTGAATTAGCAGTTCTACATTAACTCCAGCATTTAAGACCATTTATTGTTAAACTGTGCTGAACAATCAGCAGAGCTTTATTTTATTGTAAAGGAGGATTATTTTATTATTACCTACTAAGATAACAAATGATCTGCTTCTTGCCGCTGACCAAGGCTGCGTTTCTTTACTGGTACTTCTTGACCTGAGCGCAGCTTTTGATACAATAGATCATAATATCCTCCTAGAAAGATTAGAGAAAATGGTCGGTATAACTGGAACTGCCTTATCGTGGTTCAAATCATACTTGACCGATCGTTTTCAGTTTGTGAGGGTAAATAATATACCCTCCAATTATACAAAGGTTAGATATGGAGTTCCACAAGGCTCTATCTTAGGACCGTTATTATTTACGTTATACATGCTCCCCCTGGGCAAAGTTATTAGAAAACATAATGTTAATTTTCATTGTTATGCAGACGACACGCAGCTCTTCATATCAGCCAAACCTGATGACAAACAGAGAATAAAGAAAATGGAGGATTGCGTAAAAGATGTGAAATCATGGATGTCACACAACTTTCTTCTATTAAATAGTGATAAAACAGAAGTTCTTCTATTAGGCCCTAAAGCTGCTAGAAATAAATTATCACACCTAATGTTGAATCTGGCCGACTTCTCAGTCACACCTGGTTCAACAGCTAAAAATCTTGGCGTTATCATAGATTCAGATCTAGCATTTGATAAACACATATCTAATGTTACTAAAACAGCTTTTCTACATCTCCGTAACATCGCCAAGCTAAGAAATGCTTTATCCTTACATGACGCAGAAAAATTAGTACATGCCTTCATTACGTCAAGGCTAGACTACTGTAATGCGCTACTGTCAGGATGTTCTAGCAGTAACTTAAATAAACTTCAGCTAGTTCAAAATGCTGCAGCCAGGGTCCTTACTAAAACTAGAAAATTTGACCATATTAGTCCAGTCCTATCAGCTCTTCACTGGCTTCCAGTCAAATTCCGCATAGACTATAAAATTCTCCTGTTAACGTATAAAGCCCTACATGGGCTCGCTCCTGAGTATCTGAGAGACCTTATCTCCTATTATGAACCACCACGATTACTTAGATCACAGGGTGCTGGCTTCCTAGTAGTTCCCAAAATTCAGAGAAGCTCTGCAGGAGGAAGAGCTTTCTCTTATAAAGCGCCCCAACTCTGGAATAATCTCCCCGATAATGTTCGGGACTCAGACACAGTCTCAATCTTTAAGTCTAGACTAAAAACTTACTTGTTTAGTTTAGCTTTTGGTAGTTAATGTTAATTCCCTTTAGATAAGGCTGCAGATCCAGGGGTTCATGGACATAGTGAATTGTGGGTAAACTGAGATGCTGGTGCTGCTGTCACTCACTACATGCAGTCACTCAGGTTTGTGGACGGTGGAGTGGGTGAATGCCAGTGTCTCAGGGAGCCTCCGTGTCTATGTTACCTTCTGGCTCTCTCCCTTTAGTTAGGCTGTCATATTCAGACCTGCCGGAGTCATTAGTCACACTCTGATAATTTTTTACATTTTCTGTTCTTCATAAATACAGTCTAAACTAATTCCTAAATCTTTCCTTCCTCCGAGTTACTGACTGTCCACCGGTCCGGCCCAATACTGATGGATGTCCCACCCTCAAGTCCCCCTGTCCCCCTGATTGACCAGACTGATGGAAGTTTCTGGAACGCAGCTTCTCCACTACAGATCACATCCAAATCTATATGAACTCTAATTGTTTCCACTGTTGATTATACACACCTGAATATATTAGAACTGCGTGGATGTAAAATTGACTTTTCAATGTTTAACTTATAAGTTGTCTGACCAGTGGTAGGATGGTCCCCCCTTTAGATGTGAGTCTTGGTCCTCCCGAGGTTTCTTCCTCCTCCAGCTCTGAGGGAGTTTTTCCTTGCCTCAGCGCTCACGGGGGTTCTGTATATTCTGTATATTATGTTCAGTGTTTTGTCTGATTCTCTGTGCTGTGATTCCCATTTTTGTAAAGCTGCTTTGTGACAACATCAGTTGTAAAAAGCGCTATATAAATAAATTTGATTTGATTTGATTTAATCTAATTCAGCTGTGGAGCAGTGAACAGTGGAGTAAAAGAGCTGTATGTTGCCAAGACCAAGGAAATGATTGTTGATCCAAGGAGAAATGCGGGAGCTACACACACCCCTTGGTGAGACAGAGGTGGAGAGGGTGAAAACCTTCAAATTCCTTGGCATCCACATCACTGAGGATCTCACCTGGTCTCACAATACACACCTCATCATCAGGAAGTCCCAGGAGCGACTGAACTTTGTAGTGGTTCAAGTCCTACCTGGAGGATCTTATCTTATCTTATCAGGTAACATGGAGAGGGTTCACATCTTCTCCATGCAGGCTCTCCACCGGTGTCCCCCAAGGCTCGGTCCTGGGTCCTCTTCTCTTTTCTCTTTACACTAGCTCTCTTGGTAAAAGTAAATATCTTCTCATAAAACATAAAAGTAATATCTTCTCATGGCTTCTCTTACCACTGTTATGCTGATGACACTCAACTAATGTTTTCTTTCTCTCCCTCTGACACACAGGTTTCCAGTCGCATCTCGGCATGCCTGTCTGACATCTCTACATGGATGGCAGCCCACCACCTGAAGCTCAATCCCAGCAAGACTGAGCTGATATTCATCCCTGCGACTACAGGTCCTCATGATCTTGCCATCTCATTCGAGAACTCCCTCATTGTTCTATCTGCAGAGGCAAGAAGTCTTGGTGTGACCCTAGACGGCCAGTTATCGTTCTTGACTCACATCGCGAACCTGACTCGGTCATGCAGGTACAACATCCGGAGGATCCGACCCTTCCTCACCCGAGAGGCCACCCAGGTGCTAGTGCAGTCTCTGGTCATCTCAAGGCTTGACTACTGCAACTCACTCTTGGCTGGTCTTCCCATGCAGACCATCAAGCCTCTGCAACTCATCCAGAATGCGGCAGCACGACTCGTCTTCAATCTGCCCAAGTTCAGCCACGTCACCCCATTGCTGCGCTCCCTTCACTGGCTTCCTGTAGCTGCACGCATCAGATTTAAAACCCTAATGCTTGCCTACAAAGCCAAAAATGGACCAGCCCCTACCTACTTGATGGCAATGGTAAAATCTCGAACTGTACCATGAGCCCTTTGAGCTTCGAGTACAGCTTGGCTTGACCCGCCATCCTTCAAGGTGCACGGAAGACAAGCGTCGAGAATGTTCTCTGTACTGGCACCCAGGTGGTGGAATGAACTCCCACTGGCTGTCCGAACAGCAGAGTCTCTTGCTGTCTTCAAACGCAGACTGAAGACTCATCTCTTTACACAGCACTTACATGAGCATTGAACTATAAGCTGCACTTATTTTATTGTACTGCACTCTGTATTGTAGATTATTGTATTGCACTGTGTATTGTAGATTATTGTATTGTATCTTATTGTTATTGTATTGCATTGAATGGCACAGAGTTCTGCGTTCAATTCTGTTTCTTTTTCTCTTGGTGTCTGCAGTGACATTTGTTTCTAGCAGTATCTGAGCTCAGGACTGTCTTTTTCTCTAAGCTATTGGTAACTAGCAAAGATACTTTCTCTAAATTGACAAAGCACTTCTTGTAAGTTGCTCTGGATAAGAGCATCTGCTAAATGCTGTAAATGTAAATGTAAATGTACTTTCTGAGAAGGCTGAGGAAATTTGGCATGCCAGCCAAAATTTTCAGCACCTTCTACAGGAGTACGATCGAGAGTGTTCTTACCAGCTCCATCACGGTCTGGTATGGAAACTGCAATGCTCAGGACAGGAAGGCTCTCCAGTGTGTAATCAAAACTGCCCAGTCCATCTCAGGAGCAGCCTTCCCCACACTACAGGACATTTATCACACCAGGGTCATGAGAAGGGCACAAAACATCATTAGGGACAGTACACACCCCCAGCACAGACTCTTCACACTACTACCTTCAGGCAGACGTTACAGGAGTGTAAAGTCCAGGACTACAAGACTGACCAACAGTTTCTATTCACAGGCCATCAGGCTGGTGAACACCTCACTAACTACCTCTTCCCCCCCTCCCAATCTGAACTGATTTAACCTTGCACTCAACAACTGCACCTTACCTGCACTGTACTGCTGCTGTTAGAACAATACTGTTTACATCTATTACTGCACAGAGTAATATTGTTTACTGTTTACATCTGTTTTCATCTGTCACTTGATGCACTTTATGAACAACTGCTCCACTTATTTGTACATATGCACGTGTAACTTTAATTTTATTTCAACTTTGCACATACTGTACACTTTTTTTGCTTTTACCTTTTACTATGGTTTTTTAGAGTTATTCTTATATTTTCTTTTTTTTATTCTCTTAAGAGTATATATGGTGAATGGAGGAACAGCAAAGTAAGAATTTCATTGTACAGTGCAACTGCCTGTTCTGCTGTGCACATGACAATATTTCACATAGAACCTTTTCAAGATGTGAAGGTCCTTCAAACTTTAAAAAGTTTCTTCACAGTCATATACCTCACCTACAAACATTAAATCAATTAAAAGAAAAATACAAAGAATCATCCATTTAAAGGAGCATTGAGGGAACCAAAATAGGTCTTCTGTGGAAGTGTGAGGCCACAGTGAGGGGGCAAGTGGATCATGAGGAAAGTAAACTAAATAAAGCACATTATACATCAGAAGTGGGAACTCCGTCTCCACGTCACTTCTGTTTCCGCACTCTACTTTTGGAAGAACAGTAATATTAAGGCAAAGTGGACTGAAAGCTTATTTTCCTCTTCTTATTGTTGAGGTCAAGCTGACCCAATGTAATGCTTAATATCTCTAAATAGATGATTGATCATTTTTGTGCCAAGAAACAAACTTGGATAACAATTTTACTTATAATCCTTTTGTGGAGGTTTAACCTTGCTGGAGATTAAAGGTTTAAACACTACTTCACAATATATCTTAATATCTTATTCGTGCTACAACCACGTTTGTATTTATTGGTTTATTTAAGTAGGTCATGTAATAAGGTCGTAAACCTTTGGAGATTCTCTGAGTAACTTATGAGTTTGGATTTGGACTGTGATTCATTCTAAATAACAGCATCTGCTCCATTAATAAATCTGATGTAAATTATTCCAGTAAATGTCAATAAAGAGTCTCATACACACGCCATTACTTTTTTACTTATTCATTAGTCACAGTCCAAGAATAAAACATGCGCAGTGCTGTGCAGAGATCACCCTTTCAGTTATTCATTATCTTTCAGAATGACCATTAAGCACAAGTTATTCATTTTCAGCTCCAGGAAAAAGCAGAAAATTACACAGAAGCCTCAGCAAGTAAAAATAATATCAGACTTTTTTCAATTTTTACTCTTTTCTCATACAGTTTCAATGCTTTACATTTGACTTCAAAATAAAGAAAAGGTTCAAAGGCAAGAAAGAAAAGGTTAAATAATAAAAAAATAAAGTGAAAAAACAGAAAATTGCAGTCGAGGACTAGAGGTTATGGAATCAGCCTTGTGATTGGAAGTTTGCCAGTTCGATCCCCTTGGCCGACAGTCCATGACTGAGGCACCCTTGAGCAAGACACCTAACCCCCAACTTTTCCCTGGGCGCAGTGGATAGGGCTGCCCACTGCTCCAGGCAAGTGTGCTCACTGCCCCCTAGTGTGTGTGTTTTTTTCTGCATGGATGGGTTAAATGCGGAGGTCTAATTAATCTGTGTGCAAAACACAGTTGGCTAATGGTTCTGAGTTCAACTTACTTTCATTTTTTGAAAAACAACAGCAGGGATATTTTTCCACACATCCAGCGTTCTGTCTTAGCAGTTGGTTGCAATTTATGCTTCTTACAATGCAAGTAAAGATATTCAGTGATTTGGAGGTGACCAGTTTGAAGTGACCAGTCCATTGTTATGAGATTACCTGCATCTTCGTTGATTGATTTTCGTGTTTGTTGTCCATCTCCTTTTCTCAACGAGGTTCTTCTTGATAAGCTACACATCTTTTCAGACCCACAGCACTGAATCATCTTCTCACAGTGGAAGAATGGACAGAAACACCTGTGGATGTTTTCAGATCTAAAGCAGCTTTATTTTCTAGTCTCTCTCTCAAAGATCAAAGCTTTAAGTGCTGTTTATCTGATGGGGGCTGTTTTGGGGTCGACCAGGTCTTGTTATGAAAAGCCCCATTTTCTCTACATCTTTTAGTCTTTATTTGAACTCACATTTTCCTTTGACTTTCCCTTTTCCTAATGCAAGTGGATTATTTTATCTAATCCCCTTAGCAAATACCTCCTGGAAAAAGAAAAATTGTTCTTAATGGCTGTTTTGACTAGAAATAAAATACATGAAGGGTGTTTTCTGACTTTTGTATGGTATTATAGATTAGCAAGGCCTCCAAATAACTAATCCATTACTATAAATTCTAGAAGAAATTGAAGTCCTGCCTCTCCTAGAATTTGGGTCATATAAGTGAAAAATACTTGAGATATCTGTCAGCTTGAGCTTGAAGGTTTTATTACACTGAAAGCCCTTCTCCATTCCACTGATAGAGCAGCTCCCCGCAGAACGAAAACATCTGGAGGTTCTGGCAGTGGCTTTCGGAGGTGAATTCTTCAGCAGCGTAAAGAAGCGCTGCCTTTCAAATGGTGCCCCTACGCCTACAAAAGATGGGATGAAGATAAAGACCGGTGGCACCTTCTGACCCCCGTGAGCTGTGTGAAGGCCCAAGGGGCCTTTTTTTCTCCAGCCTGCAAATATTTAGACGAGCATTTAATTGCCAAGGGGAACAAGTACCTCTGCTATTGCTCTGGCCAAAGGCAGGGCTGAAGGGATGGACACTTCTTAAATTTCAGAGCCAGAAAGCTGCCTGTTACCCTCAGCTTGCACCAAGGCTCCATTCACACCATCCAGCAAGGTCTGCTGTTGAAGAGAAAGCTTCCTGGAGGATATATGGGAGGGGGGTGTGGGGTAGGGAGGGGGGTGTGTGGTGGGGAGGGGGATGTGGGGTGGGGTGGGGAGGGGGAGGGTGGGTTGGACAAAGCAGTCCATTTGTAATCAGTGTTGACTAGGGTTTAGTACAAGAGCTGAGAACTTGGTACATATACACTCCAAATACACTACAAGGCACCAGAATGTAACCCAGAGTTTTTTTTTATTTTAATTAAGTTCATAAGTAATTATAAGTAGTTTGTAACTAGTGCAACACATTTACCAACATGTAATTCAATGCCTTAAAATCTCAGACATATTCCATATCAAGACTTATTATTCAGTAATGATGTATTCAGTGCAAACTAGTTGAATTATTCTTAGGTTAAAGAAGCGTGTAATAACACAGCCTGAGTAGCTAAACCTGGATTAATCACAGTCTGGGTAGCTAAACCTGGATTAATCACAGTCTGAGTAGGTAAACCTGGATTAATCACAGTGTGAATATTTAAACCTGGATTAATCACAGTCTGGGTATCTAAACCTGGATTAATCACAGTCTGAGTATCTAAACCTGGATTAATCACAGTCTGAGTATCTATACCGGGACTAATCACAGTCTGAGTATCTAAACCTGGATTAATCACAGTCTGAGTATCTAAACCTGGATTAATCACAGTCTGAGTATCTATACCGGGACTAATCACAGTCTGAGTATCTACACCTGGATTAATCACAGTCTGTGTATCTACACCTCGATTGATCACAGCTTGAGTAGCTAAACCTGGAATATTAAACAACCTGAGCACATAAATTTAGATAAATCCCATCCTGAGTGTCTAAACCTGGAATAATCATAGTCTTAGTATTTAAACCTGAATTTTTCCCTCCTGAGTATCTAAACCTGTAATAATGACAGTCTCAGTATCTAAACCTGAATTAATCCCAGCCTGAGTCTCTAAACCTTGATTCATCACAGCCTGAGTATCTAAACATTATCACTGCTGAACATTTAAAAACTCCAGCAGCACTGCCTTGTCTGATCCACTCTGACCAGCGCAACACACACTAACACACCACCACCACATCGGTGATACAGCAGTGCTGAAAATGATCCACCACCCAAATAGTACCTGCTCTGTGAGGGTCCATGGGGGTAACTGCCAGGGTCCTGACCACTGAAGAACAGGGTAAAAGGGGGTAACAATGTATCAGAGAAACAGATGGACTACAGTCTGTAACTGTAGAACTACAAAGTGCACCTATACAGTAAGTGGAGCTGATAAAATGGACAATGAGCGTAGAAACAAGGTCATAATGTTATGCCTAATGTGTCTATTACTCCAATATGGAAATAGTTATACTCTAAAACACTAAAATATACTCCAGGACTGCTGTTGAGAACTGCTGTAGAGAATAATATGAGAATTTTTATTTATTCACAAACTCAACAATGGAACAAACTTGATTTAGTTAGTCAAACCTTTTAAAATGTGTGTATGTGAGAATCAGGTGAACATTTAGTTTATTAGTGCTACACTACTTCTGCAGACATGTGGTCAAGCCAGTTTGTGTTTTAACCCCTTACATGGCCAGGTATGCGGGTGGGCCCAAAGGTTTATTACATACTTCTGTGACCCAAGAGTAGCTCACCCACTGGAGTCCTTAAGCCTTAGTATGTAATAAGCCTGGGATTTTAAGGGGTTAAAGAATGTTTTTCCACTTACCCCAGATATAGGTGATCAGCCTAGATTTCTTTGATCCCCAAATTTGACTCCTGTGTTTTAGAACTCAAGCTATGAGATTAACGGAACCAACAAAGACTAGAAGTCAACAAATGACAAAAGACTGTCTGTAAATACAGTACTGTGAGTAAAGTTTTAGGCATCTAAGCAAATAAAAAAAAGACCTCAGCAGTGAGTTTATCACAATATACATTATAATAAAGTCATATTCATAATTCAAATAAACATAAAAACAATAAAAAGTAACAAGAATTTCTTGTGTCCATATTTTTCCTTGACATCAGTTACACCATGAGCACAATTTACTGATTGGTCAAACCAGGAGCTGCTTTTTAACTACATATAATACTGAAATTAACTAACTACATATAATACTGAACTTAACTAACTACATATAATACTGGGCTTAACTAACTACATATAATACTGGGCTTAACTAACTACATATAATACTGAACTTAACTAACTACATATAATACTGGGCTTAACTAACTACATATATTACTGGACTTAACTAACTACATATAATACTGAACTTAACTAACTACATATAATACTGGACTTAACTAACTGCATATAATACTGAACTTAACTAACTACATATAATACTGGACTTAACTAACTACATATAATACTGGGCTTAACTAACTACATATATTACTGGACTTAACTAACTACATATAATACTGAACTTAACTAACTACATATAATACTGGACTTAACTAACTACATATAATACTGAACTTAATTAACTACATATAATACTGAACTTAACTAACTACATATAATACTGGGCTTAACTAACTACATATATTACTGGACTTAACTAACTACATATAATACTGAACTTAACTAATTACATATAATACTGGGCTTAACTAACTACATATAATACTGGACTTAACTAACTACATATAATACTGAACTTAACTAACTACATATAATAGTGAACTTAACTAACTACATATAATACTGAACTTAATTAACTACATATAATACTGGGCTTAACTAACTACATATAATACTGGACTTAACTAATTACATATAATACTGGACTTAACTAACTACATATAATACTGGACTTAACTAACCTCATATAATACTGAACTTAACTAACTACATATAATACTGGGCTTAACTAACTACATATAATACTGGACTTAACTAACTACATATAATACTGGACTTAACTAACTACATATAATACTGGGCTTCCTCAAGGAGAGGTTTATAAATCTGTAAACAAACACACAAACATCCAGAAAATCACTATTTTATATATATATGTATATATATATATATATATATATATATATATATATATATATATATATATATATATATATATATATATGTAAGGGGGAGCGAGGAGGCGGACGCACACGCTGAGATAAGCGAGATTTATTATGGGCAAATCCAGGGTCGTGGTCAGAACAGTCCAGGTTCATAAAGCCAATGCGGACGGAACAGGGAACAGACATGACAAAAACCAGAGTAACGAGCAAACTGACATCAAACAAAGACCAATACAATGATACAAAGACTGGCAAACACAAAGGGCAAACACAGGGCTTAAATACACGTAACAATGAGGGACAGGTGAATACAATCAGGGGCGGAGTAACCAAACAGGGGGCAGGACTGAAACCAAAACAAAGGAGCACATGGACAGGACTGGGAGGGGCCAACCGTGACAATATATATATATATCATTATTAATTAATATTCTATAAATTTTGTTTATTCAAATATTAACACTTTTCTCAGCAAATAAACACAAACTACACAAATAAATAGATTTTGAAAATGTGTCTTGCATGCCTAAGAGTTTTGCACTTTTGCACAGTACTGTACATCCTAAATAATTCGAATAATTCTACTTAATTGGGTTTGAGTGAGTCTTAACCCCTTAAAATCTAAAATTATTATTTATCTGGTGGGTCCTGGCCATTTAAGGGGTTAATTAAGGTCATGCAGACATGTCGATGTGGTTAAGGGCTCAGAAGGCCTGTGATGGTTAACCGAGCTACTGTGGTGAAGGTCGTTACACATTGAACAACATGAAAATGCACATTGAAACTGTACTCAACAGGCACAATATAGTTTTTCAGGGATTTTATTTTGTTCGTGAGAGTATCCATGAGAAGATAGATTTTGTGATTGAGAGACCTTTGTTTCTGTGACACTGTGTAGAATGATTTTCACTTTGGAAAAGAAAAAGGAAAACGTTGAGTTTCTCCACTTTATTTCAAGATCTAAACTTTACAAACTCTTTCACTCACAGCTCTGATCTTCATAACTCAGTTTGAGCTGATTTTATAGATGCAGCTCCACACAAAGCTCAATGCAAACAGGCAGAATGCTCAAGTGCAAATAAGATCTTCATTGCTCCTCATAGGTCAAGCATGCAGTGACACTGGGCTGCTGTCCACTTTGGAGAAGTGAACATAGCGTGAACAGCTTCATTGCTTCATTCAGAAGCCATACTGTTGAGTGCTTCCACAACTCGGATGTTTGTAGCCCAGTTTGACCTGCTTCAGGAGATTCTGATCCTTTCAGTATTTGGTAAACAGTTCTATTAGCTGGAGCACAGCTACTCCGTCATCTTGAGTGTTATCATGCCAACATTAGAAACATCAGTGATTGGTCAGAGAGTTACAGAGCCCCACCAGTGACATCCTGTATAAATAAAAATAATGCATGGCCACGATTTAGTAAGGCGTGGGAATCAGATGATTAAGTCATGGCCATGACTTAATAAAGCATGGGAACAAGATCCTAATGCATGGCCACAATGTAGTAAGCCATGATCTCATTCCCCCGCCTTGCTAAGTCATGACTATGACTTAATCATCTCATTCCCATTCCTTACTAAGTTGGGGCCACGCATTAGGATCTTGTTCCCTCGCGTTAACAAGGCCACACATTATTTTTATTTATACAGGATGTCACCAGTGGAGCTCTGTAGAGAGTTCATGTTGGCAGTGAAATTTCTCAAAAATTGAGGGTGAAAAAAATAATGTTGCATTTTCATTCATTTCATATCACATTTACTGTGCAAGTTGGTGTCAATTATACACCAATTTGTTGACCAATTGTGGGAAATGTTGGTTATTTATAGTTTTATTTTATAATAATTTTTTCAAGCCACAATAAGACACTAGTATTCTCATGCATGAACATATCTAAACATTGATATCTTACATTAATACTACATTGATTTTACCTACATCAGTAAACATGACTTCCTGCTTTGCGAAGAATACTTGAGTCAAAACAGGTCTCAGCTCTCATTCATCAGATGAAACAGGTTGTTTCAAACTGCTTCAAGAGAAACAGCTTCAGAGAAGAAGGCCACAAACTCTCAGTTGGTAAAATTCATGCGACACTGGCAATTTCAAAATGTCTTATTAGATCAATCACAGTTTTTTTGCTAAATGAAGGATAACCATATTGCTGTTGACAGAACAAAACCTCCAAAATGATAACTTTATAATAATAATAATAATAATAATAATAATAATAATAATAATAATAATAACAATAATAATAATAATAATAATAATAATAATAACCTTTTATTTGATAAGTGCCTTTCAAGACACCCAAGGACAATGAAAAAATCATAGAAAAAAATCATTTAAAAAGAAATTTAATTAAAAAGAATTTAAAATAGATAGAAATATATAGAAGCAATACACATAGTTCACAAAAAATCACAGTACTGGTTCATCCAAAAGCCATCTGGAAAAGGTAGGTTTTAAGACTAGCTTTGAACATAGCCAGAGTCAAACTTTACAGAAGGGAAAAAACTTTTCACTTAAGTCAACAGAACTAGACTTTTTCTTCAAGTCATTTCGGGTCATTTATTTTGGTCCAATCTTCTCGAAATGTACACACAATGTAAAGAGCAACAGGCACTTTCAAATTATATAAAAAACTGAAAAACGGCATAAATGGAGATACGAGGTTTTCTTACGACAGCAGCAAATATACTACAACAAAACATTTACTGAACTGCACTTTATTATGTTCTTTTATTTTACAAATTTTTGGAAATGTATTTACAAAAAAAGATTTGAGAGACTGTTAATTTCTCATGTTTGTTAGCCACACTAGCTTTGTAGTTCTTGTAGCTAAATTTGAACAAATTATCAGCTGATCTATTACATCTGAGACAAGTAGAAAATTAGATTTTTTGCCATTCCAATAAATATATTTCTACATTTCTACATTATTATTATTATTATTATTATTGTTATTATCTCTTAAAAATTAAATGTTTCTGTTTATTTATGCAAAGCTAGAGTTGCAGCTGACTGTATCACATAGGGGAAGAAAATACCAATTCTCCAGGTCCAACATACAAGACAGGGACTGTGTTTACAGCACCACACAGTACAAGTGAAAAACCATAAATTACAATCCTATATATATGAATATATCACTGCTGTCAGAAGAAAACCTTGTATCTCCATTTGTGTTGTTTTTCAGTTTTTGACATAATGTGAAAATGCCTGTTGCCATTTATATTGCTTGTAAATTTCATGATGATTGGACCAAAAGAAATGGCCCAAAACAAGTTGGAAAGGTGTCTGGTTCCATTGACTTACATTAAAAGTAAAGTACGTTTTTTCCTTCCCCTTAAAAGTTACCATTTTGAAGATACAAGGTTTTGTTCTGACAACAGTGATATGGTACAACAATACCTATGAATACATGAATACACAGAACAGGACAGCAATAGACGCACACAGGAAATCTCTATGGCAAAAGTATGTTGGTATCTATCCCTTACAATGGAAACCAGCACATCATTGGCTCTCAGAGGTCTGAAGTGGTTAGCACAAGAAAGAAATGATACGAGCAATGAGAACAACAGTGAAACAAGGCGGCGAGATTGAATCGAAACAGAGGCGAATCTGACCGGGCATGAAATTTGTCGGTCCCTTTTTGACGCATGCTGTGATTGAGCTGACATTGCTCGGAAGCTCCGGCTACAAATAGCACTCCTGCCTGCAGTGTGCTGGGGGAGGGGAGTGTGTGTGTGTGTGTGTCAGTGTTTGTTTTAGTACACTTTCAGGACAGAAATGTCCCGGCTTTATAGAAAAGCCAGAGGGAAAACAAGCCAATTACAGTTATGATATCACAGTCCACAAATTTGCATGTCTTATTTCATTAAGTGTAATTTCTTTTTGGTTTCTGAGGTTAGAATAGGGCTAGGTTTAGGACTCAGCTTAGAAAGTGTTGGGTACATATAGATGCTTAGATATGTACAGTACAAACGAGATATATGTTTAACCCAACGTCCTGACTAGGTGCAAAAACAAACCCACATGTGTGTGAGGCGTGTGTTTTTCCCTTTCTTGCATCTCAAAGGTTGTAACCCGAGATCGCTTCTTCCTGCTGACAGAGCTAAATGCCAGGCATTAAAATTGCAACACTTATTGTGATGAGCAAACCTTCCATCCCTCCTTCTGGCTGCAACCCCGCCGAGTCTGCTCCAGGCAAACGGTTCAAGAGCTCAGCGCACTAACTACACATTCACATCAGATCAGCAGACGGTTGTAGGCAAGCACCCACCTTTGTGTGGCGGAGCAGGACTTGGCCTATGCGCTCGTGATTGGAGACACATGGAGTTCTCGGGTGACTAATGCATGCAGCTGCGATGCGCCGCTCTGTTTAAACATTAAAGTGATAGTTTGGAGAAAAATCTGAATTACCCAATTTTCCCTTTGGCCTAAATGTTCAGATATGTTCAGTCTCTGATATTTTCTCCTCCAAAGCTAGTAGGCAAATGAGGCAAACATGAAATGGGGACTTATAGAACTGGCACTATTCAAATGACTTGTCTATCATCACCATTTATATAGATAACTGTATGTCAGACAGTGTGAGTCACCACTGCTGGATTCATAAGGCTACATGACACCTGCATAAACCTTTTAGCACAGCTGACATAAAACTAAATAAACATTTATACAGGCTTATTCCAATAAGTAGCTTTTGTCAAAACAGTTTACTTTTAGTGTCATGACATATAATAATAGTTGTATCTATTTCACAGTTCTCCTGCAACTGCACCACAACACCACAATTACTCCTACTGGACATTTGGCAACACTTCATTTGAAGGCTACCTACATAAGGACATCATAACACATTCATAAGCATTAAATAACATTTATAAAGAATTACTTGAGATTTATGAACAGTAATTATAAGACGCCATAAGCTGAAGTAAATTACATTATTTTGGCATAAACATCTGCACCTTCCTTCTAAGTTCCATCACATGGACATCATGCTTTATAACTGAGTTATAAATAGAACAAACATCCATCATGTTTGTTTAAGACGCCTCGTGTCAATGGCACGTCATTTACGTCATATAACATTTTACATCAACTTGTGGTTAATGGTATAACCTCAAGCATAACTTGCCATAAATACCCAAAGATTGCTTCATAAATATGTTATTCAGTGCTTATGCATGTGATATGTTTTCCCTATGTATGCAGCCTTCAAGTCCATTTCAGTGTTAGCTACTACATGTTGCCAGATCCTGGAAAAATGTTTAAATTTATGCCACTGACGCTGTTATCCAGAACGACTTACAATTTGATCATTTTACACTGGTAGGTGAAGGCAGTGTTAGGAGTTTTGCCCAAGGACTCTTATTGGTATAGTGTAGGATGTTTACCCAGGTGGAGGACTGAACCCCAGTCTACAGCATAGAAGGCAGAGGTGTTACCCACTACATCAACCGTTTAACCCAAGTACTTCCCAAAGGTTCAACGAAATGGCCTGAACAAGCACCTCTATGCAGTTCTAGATTAAATACAGGCATTTAAAGCTTTGAATCAACACTACATTTCTCACCAGAAGCTTGTAACAGTATTGGCATATGTTTTACTTTGTAGCAGTTTCCCAGTGTCTCACTATAGAGGCCTGGTATAATGGTTCTCCGTCTACACTAACACTTTAGCGTGATCACTTCTATATTATTATTATTATTATTATTATTATTATTATCATCTCTTGAAAAAATACAATGTTCATGTTTATTTATGCAAAGTTACAGTAGTAGCATTGACTGTGGCATTTATAGTGGAAGACAATACCAACCCACCATTAATGGCATCTCTAAGCTGCCGTTATAGAGCTGGCAGTTAGTGCTTTCTTCCAAGCATGTTCAGCTGTCTAATGAAGTTGCATTAGCAGCAGTTTGGAAAAGATGCAATGACTGGCTTCATGAACTTGAGGAAGCATATGCTATACAGCTGTTGTGGGCTGGAGGTCAGGGAACCAGCCTTGCAACCAGAAGGTCACTGGTTAGATCCTCTGAGCTGACAATACATGACTGAGGTGTCCTTGAGCAAGACATCTAACTCCCAACTGCTCCCTGGGCACTGTGGATAGGGCTGCCTGCTGCTCCGGGCAAGTGTGCTCACTACCCCCCCAGTGTGTGTGTTCACTAGTGTTTATGTGCTGTTTCATTGCATTGGTGGGTGAGATTGCAGAGGTGAAATTTCCCCGTTGTGGGACTAATAAGGGTCACTTAATCTTAGCTTTCACCCTCCTAGCACTGGTAGTTTGAGGGAAACCTAGCAAGTTGGAGGAATTGGGCAAAATTGGGAAAAATGCCCCCAGATGAAAAAGCAACCAGGTTTAGAGCTGCTGCCACTGTTTTCTATTTCTAGCAACCTGTTGATTAGCTTGCTGCTCATATTCACTCAGTAACATATCTGGGACTTCCTGAAGGCTTTACCGATGAAATTGGTCACATAATGATGGTGATGACTAATAAAACAGGTTTGGCCTTTTCCTTCTTGAGGTCTTGACCAAAAGGAGAGCTTGCTTACCAAGACACTACAGAGAAAAACAAATTCCAGATTGGATTGATTTAAAGAAAATTAATTCTCTTGTTTCCATTCAAAACTTAATGAAAAAAACTGTAATATTAATAATGTAAAGGAGTTTGCAGGCATGATTTGATTCAATATTAATGAACAAAAAATTACAAACATGCAGAAATAATTAGGTATTTGGTCTCCAACCTTTGTCCTGGAGAGTTACCTTCCTACTGAGCTTAGCTTCAACTTGCATCCAATGAGCTGCACTTCCCCTTACTTAACACTAACATGTCCGATTCAGCCAAACAGGGACTTGGGAAGAGGTTGATTAGCTGGAACAAGTGTGGCAAATTTTGGCTAAAACTAGGCTCGGCAGGGAGGCAGCTCTCCAGGACCAGGGTGGGAAACTACATTAGATCTTCTCTCAGGGCCAAGAAGGCCCTGAGTGCCCCGCTATGGTGCCAATACAGTTGAAGTTTACTTTCATTAAAATTGAAGCTTTTCAGTGAGAATTGAATGTTGTGTAGTAGTAATTTCTTACAGCACCACAAAGACAGCAACATTGTTTCAGAGGATTTTAAGACCTTTAAAAAAGATTTAATGAAATGTGATGCTAGAATGTTTTGATGTACCACCCACATCATTAGATATATCCCTAGGGGTACAAGTGCATCCAGTTTGTAATAAATCAATCATATCTTTAACACTATTTAAAGTCATTGCGACTTGTAAGATTGAAGAGAACACTTCAAAATAGCCTTGTATGAACACACTAGTAGCCAGCTAGCTTTAGTAAATTAGCTATCATTAGGTAACTTTAACAAAAACTAGGTAGGCTACACTTACACTGCAGGTAAAAGTGGCCCAAATCTGATCTTTTTTGTCCGTATGTGACACAGATGTGTGTCTGTTTGTTAGTATGAACAGATAAATACCCTGAATCTGATATTTTCAATGATCTGAGACGCTTTCATATGTGGTACTGAAATCCAATACGTATCCGATCTTTGGCAACGCGACTCAGTCTGAACAGCCAGATTCAGGCAACTTTTATGTCAATCCAGCATAACGTTTGTCATAATTTCGCTGAGACTCAAACATTTAGGCTGATGTTTCTGTACCAAAAATTATTAGAGACTTATTGCAACCCTTTGTGTTCAAAGAGGTTTCAAACGAAACAGCCGAGCGCGGCCAGAGGAGACTGAGGTTGCAGCATCAAAAAAAGTGTAAAGAATCCGAGGACATGAACCAGAGAAGTGGACGTGGATGAATAAGGTGCCCTTTTACAACAAACTTGAACATATTCTGGATGATAAGCCCAGCTGTCAACCATTGGGACTTCATAATCACTCCTGTGATGCTGTCAAAGACAAGATTGAAAGCTCCTGGAGCGACAGGCATTTGCTGACCGTCATGATTGTTTGCCTCTGGACCAGCCACATGAAGCTCTGTTCTTTTGCACATGTGGGTCAGTTTAGGAGATGATCTGTTCAGACTGATGACGCATACAGATCACATTTAAAAGATAGTGGGAACAGTCAAATAAAAAATCAGGTTTGGGCCATTTTTACCTGCTGTGTGAACATGTCCTTAGTCATTGTTAGCTAGCTTTAAAACCTAACTGTATACATTTTTACTAATATTCACAGGACATGACAGTATTTGTTGTTTTTTTATTTAGTGAAGACAAGTCCATGAAGCCGGCCTCTGACTGCTAGAACGTTCACTGGAAACATTTACAACGTTGCCATTGCAGTGTCATGATATTGTTACAGCAAATTCATCTTAAAACAATAGAAATTATGTTCACTTTCATTAAGGGGCAGAAAATATATATACTATATTTCCAAACATATTCAGTCACCCATCCAAATCACTGAATTCAGGTGTTCCAATCACTTCCATGGCAACAGGCATATAAAACCAAGCGTCTAGGTCTGCAGACTGCTTCTACAAACATTAGTGAAAGAATGGGTCGCTCTCAGGAGCTCAGTGAATTCCAGCGTGGTACCATAATCGGATGGCACCTGTGCAACAAGTCCAGTCATGAAGTTTCCTACTAAATATTCCACAGTCAACTGTCAGTGAGATTATAACAAAGTGGAAGCAATTGGGAACGACAGCAACTCAGCCACGAAGTGGTCGACCACGTAAAATGACAGAGCGGGGTCAGCAGATGCTGAGGTGCATAGTGCGCAGAGGTCACCAACTTTCTGCAGAGTCGATCACTACACACCTCCAAACTTCATGTGGCCTTCTTGATCAGCTCAAGAACAGCCTAGAGAGCTTCATGGAATGGGTTTCCATGGCCGAGCAGCTGCATCTAAGCCTTACATTACCAAGTGCAATGCAAAGCATGGACTGCATGAAGCTGTCATAACTGCAAAGGGTGGGCCGACATCATATTAAACCCTATATATTAAGAATGAGACGTCACTCAAGTTCATATGAATGTGAAGGCAGACGAGCGAATACTTTTGGACATATAGTGTACATGACTCTGTCATTGCAGTGACAGGCATTGCCATAATGATTGATTAGGATTTTATAATGAAATTCCTCTTATTCCTCTCAAAGGGCCAGAGAAAATATAATAATTCTGTCATTACATTTTCATGGCATTGCCATAGTTATTCTTTTAGGTCATGCAGTGATAAATATAGTCACTTTACATAAGGAGCAGAGAAAATATGCTTAATTCATTCCTCACAGAGTATCAGTATACACAACATTCACAATATAACTACAATACAGTTGACTTCTATTTCAATATTATGACAAAAAGGCAAAGAAGCACTCACATTTACGTGCTGAGCTTTGCAAACAGCTGCACTTGTTATGTTATGGTACATAAACACCATTATGTACTTGACATACCATAAATACACTTAAATACCTGGACTCTGACATAGCTGTATTCTGCTGTACACTTACAGTAATAAACTGTAATTAAAAAAACTGTAATGCAATTCAGCAGCCAGTAATTAACATATTTACATATAAAATATCTGACTGATTTTTAAAGATTTAGATCTATAAAAGGTAAATGTAATAGTGAAGTAGCTCTTGCTGCTTATTCTCTTTAAAGGCCCTCTTCTTGTTCAGCAGGCCTTTGGTATTGCTAGTTATCCAAGGCTTGTTATTTGCAAAGCAGCACACAGTTTTCACAGGAGCAACAAGGTCCATGCCAAAGTTCACGTAGCCAGTCATGCAGTCAAGTCAAGTCAAATTTGTTTGTATAGTGTTTTTTACAACTGATGTTGTCACAAAGCAGCTTCACAGAACTTTTAGCATGAATGTAAAAAACCCCAGGTGAGCAAGCCAGGGGTGACAGTGGCCATGAAAACCTCCCTCAGAGCTGAGGAAGAAACCTTAGGAGGAACCAAGGCTCACAAGGGGGGACCCATCCTCCTAGCTAGGAGTCCATGAAAACTTCAATATAGGGTGGACAGCAAGTCCAAGGCAGGTGGAGGTAGGCGGGGTGTGGGCAGCTGGTCTGAAGCGGGTAATAGAAGAGCTTGACAGTCAGTCATCCATCAGTGACTGGGCGGTTGTTTACTCAGAAAAATGTAGAGAAATGGAATTGGTTTGTAATCCCCTCAATGTCCTCCCCGTATGGCTACTACATCAGCTTCAGGAGACCATTTCCGTTACAGCTTGTCTTCAGGGCTTGCACTGAGGCTGCAAATAGACTATGTTGTGGTCAGATTTTCCCAGAGGCAGTGTATGCATCCTTCACATTGACTTAAATTGTCCTGTTCTGGGGCAGTCTACATACTGATAAAAAGCAGTGAGCATTGAGTCCAGTGTTATATGGTTAAAGTCACCCGAGATGGCAATGAAAGCCTCGGTGTGCTGGGTCTGAAGACTCGCAATGGTTGCGTGTATGAAGTCACATGCCACCTCAGCATCCGCATGAGGAGGAATGTAAACACAAACAACAATGGCATGGGACAGCTCTCTTGGCATGTAGTAGGGTCAGAGACTCAGCACCAGCAGTTCAATATCCCAACAGCAGATTGTCTCCTTCACTGTCACATGTCCTGGGTTACCCCATCTAATGTTCACAAAAAGCACGAGTCCCCCACCTCTGTTTTTGCTGCTCAGTTTAGCATTCCTGTCCGCTCTCACAGTGGTGAAACCGGGAATGTCCTCGCTAGCATCAGGAATGTTGGTGGTTAGCTACATTTCTGTGAAACATAAAAGACTACAGTACATTGCTACTGGAAAGGCTGCCACTCACAGTGCCACTGGAAGTAAAGCAGTAAAGTTAACATCCCCTTTGGAAAGTGTCACAACCTGTAATCACTTTTTATAGCTAACTAAGAGTCTTTCGTTCTTGTTTGGAGGATTTCCACCCATTTTTCTAGTTCTGTGAGATTGCATGCACTCTTCTTATGAGGTCTATTTGTAGATTTTTGAAGATGTTTAGGTGAGGGGCTGTGACGGTCATGGCAAATCCTTCAGCTTGCACCTTTTCAGGTAGTCTATTGTGGAATTTGAGGTGTGTTTAGGATCATTATCCTGTTGTAGAAGCCATTCTCCTTTCATCTTCAACTTTACAGACGGTGTGATGTTTGCTTCTTGTCAAATGTTCCGCATGCCATTCACAACACAAACCCAAAGCATGATCGATCCTCCCCAGTGCTCAAGAGTTGGAGAGGTGTTCTTTTTATGAAATTCTGCACCCTTTTTTCTCCAAATATACCTTTGCTCAGGGTAGACAAGAAGTTCTATTTTGACTTTGTCATGCTTCTGGACTTCTTTACAAAATGCATCAGGCTTGTGTAGATGTTCCTTTGTAAACTTCTGATACTGAATTTTGTGGTATGGGTGCAGGAGAGGTTTACTTCTGATAATTCCTCCATGAAGGTCATGTTTGTGCAGGTTTCACTGCAGAGGAGAACAGTGCACCACCACTCTAGAGTCTGCTAAACCTTTCTGAAGGTCTCTTGCAGTCAAACTTGGTTTTGATTTGCAATTCTAGTGATCGCACAAGCTTTTCTCATGGAAAATTTTCTTGGTCTTTGAGAACCCAACCTGACCTCCGCTGTTCCAGTTAATTGCCGTTCCTTAATTAGATTATGTACTGAAGATACACCTAGCTTAAAATGCTTAAGGCTTCTCCTGCTTTGTGGGCATTAATTACTTTCATTTTCAGAGTGCTAGGCAGCTGCTTAGCAGAGGCCATGGCTGCTGATTGTTGGGACGTTTTAAAGAGTATTTATAAAGCTTTGAAATTGCATCACCTGACATTCCCTAACAATGAATGCGTTTACATGCACTCAATAATCTGATAACTGCAGAAAATCAGATTTTGTCAGAAATTCAATCAACACATTTACATGCATGTGGGTAATCAGATAATGGGGAAACTCAGGGTCTACATGAGTCAGACAGTAATCAGATTTCTGCTTTCTAATCAGCCAATAGACTTAGACTTAAAGATGATGTGACGTAAATGAAACATCTCTAAAATGAAGAATATTCAAATCCTTTATTTCGTGTTTGGTTTCAGTGTCACTCCAACAGTGTTTTGCTGCATCTCACGACATCCATCGTTTGATCTTGCGCATGGGCAGACTGAGAAATCTGAAAGAAATCAGAGTAGGAGTTCACATGCCCTGAGAAATCTGATTACTGAGCTAAAATCCAGCCTGTTTATCAGATTTCTTTATCGGATTTATAGATGGGATTTGAATAATTGGATAATTGCACAAATCAAATTGCGCCCAAAAAAAACTGAAAAATATATATAAACAAGAGTTTTGTCTTTTAAATGGTATGATTTGATGAATGTGAACTAACAAAGGGGTCATTTTTATATCAGAGTGACTCTAACCTGTAAAGGCAAGGACTTCAAATGTCTATTTCACACTTCTTTAGGACAACTCTGACAGCTTGCATTGTGCTGCATGTAGTTACTGAATAAGCCTGGGATTTTATGGGGCTAATTGTGCATTTTAATTATCTAGAATTAGGTACAAGCTATTACTTGTTAGGTACATTAGCCTCATAGCTCCAGTACAAAACTAAAGGATCACACTTCCCACACTAAACTGCACTTTTGCCAAACTACCCCTTTAACAGACATCTACCTCCTATGAGTAATCATTGCGACACCACTAAGTTACTGAGTCATCACAGACTGCGACTCAATTACCGGTGTTCAACTAACGTGTAGACGCACATGAGTGACTGTCATCTTAAAGCTGTACACTGCAGCGCTGTGCCTGAGCCCGAGGCATCTAAACGTGTGGCTTTGTGCATGAGAATGTCTGAGAGTGGATTTTTCCCTCCTCTCTTCCTCTCGTGTGTTTACAGGGAGGCTTGATTTTATCCATGTGGTTTACCTTTTATGAGTTTGCATTTTTCTTCGCTGCCATATGTTATAGTGCAGTAGTAGTTTTCCCCCATGCCCCCTTTCAACTGTCTCTCTCACTTTACACAGCCCAGTCACTCTCGCTCCAGGGAGGTAAACGCTGCAAAAGCTCCCTCCTCCCCTTCCCCCTCTTTCTCCATGTGCTCTCTTTCAAAAGCATTAAGATGCTGCAGGCACTTGTGTTTCTCTCTCGCTCTCCTGATTTTTCTCTTTCTCACTCTCTCTAAAGATCTTTCTTTCTCTCTCTCCCAATAACCAATCACTGCTTCCTTTTGTTCTATTTCTCTATCTGTCAGTCTATCTGTCTATCTATCTATCTGTCTGTCTATCTGTCTATCTATCTATCTTTCTATCTGTCTGTCTATGTGTCCATCTGTCTGTCTGTCGGTCTGTCTATCTCTCATCTATCTATCTACCTGTGTGTCTGTCTGTCTGTCTATCTATCTTTCATCTATCTATCTATCTACCTTTCTATCTATCTATGTGTCTATCTGTCTGTCTCTCCATCATCTATCTATCTACCTGTCTATCTATCTAATCTATCTATCTGTCTACCTATCTATCTGTCTATGTGTCTATATGTCTGTCTATGTGCCTATCTCTGTCAGTCTATCTATCTCTCATCTATCTATTTACCTGTCTGTCTGTCAGTCTGTCTGTCTGTCTGTCTATCTATCTATCTCTCATCTATCTATCTTTCTATATATCTATGTCTATCTGTCTGTCTCTCCATCATCTATCTATCTACCTGTCTATCTATCTATCTAATCCATCTAACTGTTTACCTATCTATCAGTCTATGTGTCTATCTCTGTCAGTCTATCTATCTATCTATCTATCTATCTATCTATCTATCTATCTATCTATCTATCTATCTATCTATCTATCTATCTATCTATCTATCCATCTATCCGCCTGCCAGCCCATCTGTCGTAGATGTCATCAAGCATTGGCAGACTCAATGATTATCTCCGCTGTCCTGATTACCTACTGGAATTTGGTTCATTCTTGTGAGGTGGAGGAACCAAACCAGATGGTCATGGATGATGTGAGAATAGAATTGATAATCGCTGTGTAGGACTGTAGGACTGAATGTTTCTTCAGCTGTCTCAGGAAGAACATTCTCTGCTGTGCTCTCTTGGCGATGGAGACCAGGACACCAGCTACATGACTTCTGTAGGCAGACTCATCACCATTGGCTATGAGGCCCACCATGCTGGTGTTTTCTGCAAGCTTCAGGATCCTCACAGCTGGTTCCTTGGAGACACATTCATTGGTGTAAAGATAACAGAAAGGGTTAGAGTATGTAGCCGTGTGGTACTACATTACTGAGGGTCTAGGAGTCTGATATGTGTCTTCCGAGCTGCACCTGCTCCTGTTTTTGAAGGAACTCCATAACCCTCCATCAGATGGGATCTGGTACAGCCAGCTGGGAGAGTCTGGCCTGTAGCAGCTCAGTCACTGTAGTGTTAAAAGTCAAAGACAGAATTCTAGTGTAGATTCCAGGACTGTCAAGATGCTGTAGCGTGACATTCAGTAGGCCCATTAATGACGTGGCCCATTTGCTCTGTATGCATACTGTAAGGCATCCAGCAGAGGGTTTTGTAAATGGCCTTCAGGTGGGCTAGGACCAGGTGTTTAAAGACCTTCAGGACTGCAGAGGTCAAGGCTACCAGCCTGTCCTCAATTAGTCCAGTAAAGTTTGTTTTTTTGGAGGTGACTATAACAAAAGATGAGGTTGAAGATGTGAAAATCAGTCCTAGTTGACTAGAGCAGTACTTTTACAAGGAGGAAATTATGACATCTGGTTGCAAAGCTTTTCTTATCTTATATCTACTGAAAAGGCTGTTATCATACTGCTCATTGATGGTGTGATGAGCAGGGGGCAGAGCTAAAAGAGCCTGGGTGAGTGGTGGGTATGGGACTTGGAGAGAAGAGCAGAAGTAGAATGAATTATTTAAGTAACAATTATTAGTCCCACAATAGTGAAATTTAACCTCCGCATTTAGCCCAACCATGAAGTGACATGCCACATACACTCTAGGGGCAGTGAGCACACTTGCCCGGAGCGGTGGACAGTCCTACGGAGTACCCATGCAGCAGTTGGGGGTTAGGTGTCTTGCTTAAGGACAACTCAGTCATGTACCGTTGGCTCTGGGGAATGAACCGGTGACCTTCCGGTCACAGGGCTGGTTCCCGAACCTCCAGCCCACGACTGCCCCAGAACCATTATTTGAAATATTGAACTATTATTTAGAACACATCCTAAACAATCATTGGTAGGCTGGCAGTCATTCAAGAGACAGAGAGCTTCCCTCACCTTGTAGTTGGGTCATTATCAGCTTTTCTGAGTATTTTCTTTGCCGCTTTAATCCCTTTCTCCAGATCGTATTTGGCATTTGGTATTTCTTTCCCCACTCCTGGATGCGGCTTCCGTTTCCCTCTGAATCTGTCTGAGTTCAGCTGAAATCCATAGTTTATCATTTCTGTATTCTACTAGTGCTGTAGTTGAAATGCAGTCGTCCTCACAGAAACTGATGTATGACATTACAACGTCTCTATATTTGTCTTGTCCATCTGTTGCCTCTAGAAAAACAGTCCAGTTTGTCTTTTCAAAGTAGCCCTGTATCTTTTGAGTGTCTTCACTGATCCAGCTCTTTACTGTTGCAATGACAGGCTTGTTGGTTTTAACTTATGTGAAGTACGTTAATGTGTGTTAATATATGTTACATTACGAGTATGTTAGTGTATGTATGTTAATGTATGCATGTGTGTTGGGATGAGGTGAACAAGACTATGGTTGGAATGCTGGAGAGCTGCGTGTGTGATGGCATGTTCTATCAGTATTTGACCATTTCCTTTGTTAAATTTGTGCTGTTAAAATCTGTGAGAATTTCATTGTCCGATCCGCTGGCCATGCACGCTTACGGTGGTATGCAAACCAATGCTAAAATTAAGGAAGGAAACGCTCTGGGAGTGTGTAACAGCTTACACATGATGAAGTGATTCTAGATGAGGAGTGCATGGTTTAAACATTACTGTGATGACTTTACATGTTCGTTGACATAAAAGCAGATTCCTCCTCCAGTTTTGTTGGTGAGCTCTGCACTGTGTCATGTCAAGTCAAAGTTTATTTATATAGCACTTTTTACAACAGGTGGTGTCGCAAAGCATGTTTACAGAAAGATCCAGGTCTGAGCCCAGATGAGCATCACCAGTGGCAAGGAAAAACTCCCTGAGAGCAAGAGGAAGAACCCTTGAGAGGAACCAATACTAAAAAAGGAACCCATCCTCCTCTGGTCGACACTGGACAGTAAACAATAACCCAAGAGCAAAATGAACAGAGAATAAGGTTTTAATGTCACTATAAAATATTGAAATACAGTGTGTCTCTGTCCAGTCTTTGTAACCGGTCACTGTTGGTTTGGCTGAGCAGAAGTAGTTTGTCTATTTCTCTGCAGAGAGAGATCGCAGATTGGACAGGAATAAAGATGGTAGATCCACGCTGTCTAGTTAGAAATCCGCCCTGCCTCTCCCTCGCCTCCCTTTCCTGCTCCAACTCAGTTGACAACAGATCACATTAACAAACCAAAACAAACACAAAACATAGGAGCATCTCTCCCAGGCTGCTGTCCATGATGCTGCCTTGAATCTTAATATATTATTATCTTATTATCTCTTCTTTCAGGTTTTACAGGGCAACTCATTACAGACATCCGGAGAGGCCAGAAGCTGTTGCTATAATTCTCTGGATAGTTCTCTTTAGATATCAAGATAAGTAACTCATTATTTCAGGATAACAATGTTGTTTTTGTGAAATAGATTAGTAACTCAACAACATTTGTTATCTTGAGAGCACAAAATAATTAATTTGTTATCACAAGATAACAACTTTATCTTGAAAGCACAAGGTAATTAACTCATTATTTCATGATAACAATGTTGTTATCTTGAGATAAACAGATGGGTTATCTAAAGAAAACAAAAGTTCTCTTGAAATAACAAGATAATGAACTCGTTATCTCAAGATAACAAAAGTTATTTTGAGAGCACAAGATAATTATTTTGCTATCACAACATAACAACTCTGTGATCATGAAAGCACAAGATAATTAACTCTTTGCCTCAAGATAACAACTTTATCTTGAAAGCACAAGATAATTAACACGTATCTTGAGATAAATAGATAGGCCATCTAAATAAAACAAAATTATCTTGGAATAACAAGCTAATTTACTTGTTATCTCAAGATAACAACTTTGTGATCTTGAAAGCACAAAATAATGAACTCATTATCTCAAGATAACAATGTTGTTGTCTTGAGATAAATAGATAAGTAACTCGTTGTCTCAGGAAAACAAGTTGTTATCTTGAAATTTCAAGATAATTTACTCATTATCTCAAAAGAACTTGTTAGATAAGTAACTTGTTATTTCAAGATAATAATGTTGTTATCTTGAAATTACAAGATAATTAACTTGTCTCAAAATAACAATCTAAAAAACTGTAACAGCCTCAGGGCTTCTCTGGACTTCCATAACTCACAGCAGTGCCCTCACATCATATTTTAGCTGTTTTTATCTCCTGACTCAGTAATGCTGCTGCTATTCATTAAAATAGTTTACATAATGCAGCTTTGCAGCTTTAACTAAGGTAATGGTGAGTAGTCGACTAAAAAGATCTGTATGTCTTTCTATGTTCCTAAAAAGTCAGAGAGCCTTTTTTCAAGAGCTTTTTTTGTTTATGGGAGTGATACAGACACAGCATCCACAGAGGAAATCCAGCATCAAAAATAAACCCATAAACACTGAAACACAGAGCCATAGCAGCGCAGAGACACCGGGGGTCCAGCGCGGGTAAAGCGGAACACAACAGTCTTCCACAGCGTCCACCAGAGACACTGTACTCTCACATATAGTCCACAGTGGGTACCCAACCCACCAATCTGAAAATGAAATCAACTTTGTGTTGCTCTGTTTCCCCCTCAAGCTCTTTCTCTCTCACTCTCTCTCACTCTCTCTCTCTCTCTCTCGCTCTCTCTCTCTCTCTCTCTCAGCCCCTTTCTCTCCCATGCAAACTCTGTTTATTCCATTTAGACCATTTCAAACAGACCTGTCTGACCAAAGATTGGTAATTGATTGCTTCACCATGCCGCAATAACAACCCCCACCAACCCCAACCCCAACCCCTCCACCCGTAACCCCCCTTTCCTTTAGTGTGTTTGTGCACTGGCCAGTACCCGGAGGCATGGAGCCTCAAACTGGTGTGGCATTTTCAGACAGGAGTGAGAAATTTGCTGACTTCAAGCACTGCCAGCCATGCATGGCAAGCCAAAGTTAGTTTGCATGCAGGCTGCTTCGCCGCAGGTGTCATCCAGACCATTGACATTCACTTGAAGGAGAAGCCTGGGCTGCCAGTCAGATTTTCCAACTCTGCCCATCTTTATCTCCGGAATACATGAGGGAGACCTCAATTCCACTTTGCAAGTGTGCCGCCTTCGAAACTAAGCTTTGCAATCAAGCCAGGATGTGAGAAACAATGCTTCTGTGATTTACTGCTGCCTTTCCGTTTTCATGGTGGTGGTTTGTTTTCATGCTTTATGCTGTGTATTTGCTGTTTCCTCTCTGGTTGTAAATCAGTCTGCATGCTTTTCAATTCACATTCATGTTTTTTGCCCCTGTTACAAGGATGGGACATTGTTAAGCATCCTTCACCTAAAGGAGTACAAAGGTTGAGGTGTCAAAATGCTCATAAACACTTATAAATAAAAGTTCCTCAAAGGTTATTGCGGGAAAAAAAATTGCATTGGTGTAGGACCTTTACATCATGTGGAGGCTATTTAAAACCAGTGGTGGACGAAGTACACAAACCAGGTACTTGAGTTAAAGTAGAGAAACCCAAGGTAAAATATTACTCCAGTAAAAGTAGAAGTTCCTCCCTTTAGACCTCCACTTGAGTAACAGTACTAAAGTATTTACCTTCAAATGTAGTTAAGTATCAAAAGTAAAAGTACTAGAAGATTAATTAACTTCATGCATCTTAGTTCCAAGTTTAAGTTGAATAAAAACTGGCTTTAAACTCAGGATCACAAATGAGCTTCCTTTACTATATTGATCTGTAGGTCTCTGTTCATAAACATAAACCAGCCCAAACTAATTTACTATAAAATGAAATGGTGTTTGTATAAATTCAGAAAAAAGAAAAAAGCCGCGTCAGTCACGACTGCATATGTGGACATATTTCTATATTGTGCTCTATTTACACAAAGTTAGGTTAGTTCATAATTTATGTTGAACAGACTCTCCCAAAATTTTAAGCTGCTGCGCTGACGTTGATCCGTGTGCTGCACTGGGTTGGTATGACCAACAGGTCAAAACAATTGGTATAGTGTAGGGTGCTTACCGAAGTGGGAGTTAAACTCCAGTCTATAGCATAGAAGGCAGAGATGTTATCCACTACACTATACCAACCACAGACAACGTAAACAAAGTCCAAAGGGCAAAGGCAAAAAGTGCAAAAGGGTCCCATGTTGGCTGGCTGCTCCAGTATTGTCTGGCTGCTCTCTTACTCACCATAGCCATGCTGTAGCTAACTGTGGCAACAAATATCTGGTTTATCAATTCTTCTTCTAGAAATGCTCAATTCTAGTTTGGTAATGTGGTCTTTTACACATTTAATTGAGATTTTACACACAGTCTTTTGTTTGAGAAATGAGTAACAATTCATTCTTTCCACCACTTTCTTGAGAAACTGGGCAAGTTTTCAGCTTCACAAATACGTTGTGGCACACTGTAAAGCTATGCTGTGTATAGTTGCAGTTGCTGGGCTATGGAGGACCAACTGGGTGAGCCAGTCTGCTATAGCACCACATTGAGGGAGACCTAATTAAGTGCAGTTCTAGTTAAATAGGAACACCAAAGACAGAAGCAGCCAATCAATGAGCTTTCTTATCAGGGACACCCCAGAATTTTGATTCCGAGACATTCAAGGGGTTTAAAAGGTTAATTAGGAGGTTTCAGACCCCCCACAGGACCCCCTGTATTTCACGCCTTGGATATATGTTGGATATAAGCTCTGCTCTGATTAGCCATCATGTATAGCACCTCATTCAAAAAACACTGTAAATGGACAGAAATGAACTGCTGTAGGCTGAATAGGTTGTTATATGTAAATGAGTTATGGCGGGTTAGACGTGTTGTATAGCTGATATTGATTCTGCTGTAGTTATATAGAGGAGAAGAAAGTATGGCGCTTTCTGTCACCCATTTATAAACCTTAGTGAGCGTTAAGATTTACAAATGCTCTTCTGCCATTTATAGTATTTTTTAACAACATTTAACAACTTATTATACAATATAGATTCTATAGGTTTTAAATTATGACTTTAACATATTAAAATAACACAATATTTGTGCACATCTTGCAACCTAAGTAACAACATTCAGTTCCAATGTATACAAGATGTGGTTACAGGGGGCCTGGGTCACTGAGACAAAATAAAGAAAATGGGAAAAAATGATTTAATTGAAAACACATTCCAAAAAAATACGTTGCCGTTAAGGTAGGCCATGCACTTCTTTTTGACTTTCTCACACTTTCCTCCCCCAGAATTCACACCACTGACGTTATACAGCATGATCTAATGTGTGTGATTCCTGTGAACGTCTCCATGATGTGATTATTCCTCAGACAGTTTGGTGCCTTTGTAAGGGGCTGAGAAGTACGGACAGTTAATTGGAAATTCATGGCGTCATTAATTACTCACAAGCGCAGGAAGACGGCCGTGCTGTAATTCTCACGCAGCTGATCAATGAACACATCCTGCGTTGCACCGTCGAGTCAACAACACCCTCGTTGGCTCACGCTGAGAGGGGACGGAAGACGGGAACAGTCAGTGGGGAGCAACACTCTCTCCCGTTTCCTCACAAATTAGAACACACATCCTTATGACCCCCCACCTCCACTACCGATTGGGAGCACCTTCATCAGTGCTCATTTATATGTAAAAGGCTCTTTGATGGATGATCGTTGCTGCTCCCTATTACCCAAGATCACAGTAAATGAAGAGAAGAAGGTAAACTATTACTTCATAATGTCATGCCATAATAATTCGGCTAGACTTACAGGTATTAGAGATGTAAAATGAGGCTCATCTTGCCAAGATTGAGTACGGCTAATTTATCTGAAACAGTTTCATTCACAACACCTATTAAAACTGTCAGGGCTGCAGAATCTCTGTGCAAACACACTGCCTTTTGGGCCTTTTTGGGCCCTATTTACACTTTAATATCTGATCACTGTGATCTAATTGTGATCTGATCATCTAATCAAGGCACCTTTTCCAAATAGATATTGATCGGCTCTCATTTCCCTGTGCTATGCTTAAATTCTCAGATCAGGCTGACGCTGGTGCAGGTCCATGCTGTGTTTAATGCGATTGGTGACTACAGTCCTATAATAAACATTAAAACAATTAAACTTTGCTATAGCTATTAAAAAACTATTAATTAACTATATATTTTATGCTATGATCTATTTAAACCCAATGCATTCATGGATGCGATAATAAATATATGCAAAATCATCCTATATTGTATGTACCTTCTATTGGGAGGTGGCTGTCCCAACCCTGAACCCCCAACCTTCAACTTAATTAAAATTTATATGAATGATACATAAAATAATACTTAGATTTTTAGGGGAGGGGACTGTAGATCATTTTGATTTCTTTTAAAATGAAGTTGGTTTAGACGAGGTTGATTTTTAAATAAAAAAAACTTTGTGCAACATTTTCATGTCATTACAGAAACACAAACAGTTTTAGTTCGTAGGTGGCGCCTTAGTTTAGCCCCACCCCTGCATTTTAGAGCAGGAAGTGAGACTCCTTCCCTGTCCCTCATGGCCACACACTATTAGAAATAAAGATTCTGTTCAGGTGCATTTTCATCAGTAAAACACAAACAGTATAAATGTTCCCTCAAAGGTTCTGCAGGTTCGAGCCGGGGTGTGTGGAGTCAGTACAGCTTAGAACACATCGTTTCAGTGGATTATGGTACATTATGAAGCCTTGACGGTTCCACCCCAGTGACAGTAAAGGTGCATAGTGCGCAGTTAGATCTCATTGTTTAGAAGTAAATGTGTCATAAAGTCAATATAAAGTAAATATTTGTGTGTTAAAAGGCAAAAATATGATTTTATGTGTTTACAACTGTCCAAAGATATGCTTGCCAGTCATGTACTCGTTTAGGTTATATGTGTTATGCCCAAAATTAGCTAAACTTACCTCGGAAACAGTTACTACTACAACATTTAGTAGGGTTTTGGTCGTGGTGTGATAGTTCTGTTAGTGACAAAATGATTAATCATTTATTTGAATAAAAATAAGTATAATTAAGGTATATGGTCACTCAGCAAAAGGATTTAAGTGCAATATCTAAGTCAGATAAAAGTCCCAACTCTGTTTTGAACCAGTTCAGTTGAAAAATAAACCATATTGAAATTGCAGAGCAGAGCGTTTCAGGCATCTGATAGCATGTTATGTGCGTTTGCTTAGCAACTGCAAGACAAACATGAATCTAAAGTCTACAATCACAGCCTTCAAATGTCCTTCACTATTTACATATACATAAGGCTACCTGTGAATACGCATGCAACAATGCTGACAGTTGTAAGAGCCCACATGATGTTAGACCGTGATTACAGACAAGCTGGCTGCATTAAGATAGGAGATATTATGATATTCATATCCAATCACGCAGACTCTTTTTCATCAAAGCTACATTTGAAGACATATGTAAATGCTTAAACTTGCTTAACCACAGAGGGAGGAAGAAGATTGAAAGTCATGAGTGAAGAGCATGTAACGTTTGCCGTTAAATGTCAGTTACTTCTCTTGATGACTTAAATATGTTTGTAAAATTTTCATATTGAAACAAACAGAAAAAGCCAGAATTGCATATTCAAACCTGTCGATATAGAATGTAGACCAAAGGTAAATGTAACTGAGTGCTTAATATGTATTAAATATGCTGTTATATGGCTATTTGAATAGTATAGCACAGGATTTTCCAACTCAGTCCTCAGGGCCCCCGAGACTTTGCACATTCTTTCTCCAACCGAATTGCAACACATAGTGTTGAAGGAAAAATGTGGACCGTCTGAGGGGCATCTGAGGGTTAGAAAACACTAGTATAGCTAAACGGAAGTAACCACACAGATTTTGAGGGTGAAAGAGATTAGACTCAGCCGTGAATCCATTTTTGAGGATGGACACCAGCTGCTAACCTTTCAGAGGTCTAAGAAATTTTGGTGAGTGTATGAGTATGTTTGCCTTCACTGTTCAGCAACAATAACTATGTGGCCATTATGCAAACCCCATGTCCCAAAAACTGGGACACTTTGTAACAAAAGCAAGAATCTGCTATTTCTTAATTCTCTTGAACTTTTATTTAACTGACAAGAGTAGACAGAAATGACTTCTAATGTTCTGGCTGAGAAGATTGATTCTATATTGTAAATATAAAGTTTGATGCCTGTGACATGAAAGTCTCACTCACACATCCCACATAGGGTTTAATATGATGTCGTTCCACCCTTTGCAGCTATAACAGCTTCAACTCTTCTGGGAAGGCTTTCCACAAGGGTTAGGATTGTGTTTATGGGAATTTTTTAACTTGACTGGCCTGAGTCCTGACCTCAACTCGATAGAACACCTTTGGGACGAATTAGAGCAGAGACTGTGAGTCAGGCCTTCTCGTCCAACATCAGTGTCTAATCTCACACAAACACTTCTGGAAGAACGGTCAGAAATTCCCATAAACACATTCCTAACCCTTGTGGAAAGCCTTCCCAGAAGAGTTGAAGCTGTTATAGCTACAAAGGGTGGGCCGACATCATATTAAACCCTATGGATTAAGAATGGGATCTCACTCAAGTTCATATGCGTGTGAAGGCAGACGAGCAAATACTTTTGGAAATATAACGTACCACTGACAGGAAGGCATGTATGGGGATTTTAGAGAGATATATACTGCCATCAAGTTGACGTCTTTTCCTGGGAATTCCCTGGTTATGTCAGCAAGACAATGCCAGGCCTCTTTCTGCATGTGCTACAACAGCTTTGCTTTATAGATACAGAGTGTGTGTGCTGACTGGCCTGCCTGTAGTCCAGATCTGCCTCCTGTTGAAAATGTATGGCACGTCTTAAAGAGCAGAGTCAGATGACGACCACTGACTGTTGAGCAGCTGAAGTCTTGTGTTAAGCCAGAATAAGCAAAGTACATTTGTAAAACTGCAACAATGAGTTGCCAAATGATTACAAAGTGTAATTAAAAGGAAAAGTGATGCCTTCCAGTTGTGGAGGCATCAAATTTTAAATGCTTTTATATTTACAATACAATGAAGTTGGTCAGTGAAACACTGGAATTCTTTTCTTTGTACTTCTCAGTTTAATAAATTTGATGCATCAATCAACGACAAAGGCTAGGACTGTGAAATGTGCAATATACCACTGTCCAATTGCACCTTCTAGAAATCAGCAATTGACAATATTATCTTGGGGAGTTGGTGGGTAGTGGTGGTGCGCAGATTGCCTTCCAAAAAAGAGCTTTTCCTCATGCCACCTGCACTTTTTCTGTACACCGCAGGTTGCTGCTTATGCTGACAGACTGAGGATTCTCTACATCAATATCTGCAGCATCTGTAATCTGTTTCAACACAGCAGGTTACATGCTAACACCACATTACCTGCCACACCTGCTTCAACCCAACTTTCTTCTCAGTTCTGTTCTGGTGGCTTGGTTTGGTTTTGTAGTTTTTACTAAACGTTTAATAAAAACAATTGCTTACAGCCTATAAATCATTTATTTTTGAAGTAATAAAACACTTAACCTAGATAGACAGATTGTAACGTGGAGTGAGGAGGCAGACGCACGTGCTGAGATAAGCAAGATTTACTATGGGCAAATCCAGGGTCATAGTCAAGATAGTCCTGGGTCATAGAGCCAACATGGATTGATCGAGGGGCAGACATGACAGACAAACCAGGATCCAACATACAAACAGTACAACCAGAACAGCACAAACACCACAGCAGATAACACTCACAAAGATCAGCATAAAGACCAGCAAACACATGGGGCAAACACAGGGCTTAAATACACATGGAAAATGAGGGACAGGTGGAAAACAGGTGGAGACAATCAGGGGCAGAGTCATGAAACGAGGGGGCTAAGGCAAAACAAACAAAAAAATGGACAGGACTGGGAGGGGACAATCATGACAGATATATAGACAGATAGATAGATAGATAGATAGATAGATAGATAGATAGATAGATAGATAGATAGATAGATAGATAGATAGATAGATAGATAGATAGATACAATTCAGTTGTGGTGAGGTGAGAGAAAAAGCACATGGTGTCTTTGATGCCAGTAGGACTACAGATTGGCTCTGAACACGTTATCAGCATGTTAAAGCAACATACACACGTTAAGACATAACTTAATGATTTGTGATGCAACCAAATTTAATAAGAGGTTAATATGAGACTAACTAGTGTTACTTAAAGACTTTTTTACACAAACATAAATATAAATGTATGCAAAATCAGTGCAACCGAGTCTCATGTTCCAAAGCATTCTGCTTCCTCTGTGGAACATGAGGGCTCTGATGTTTGAATGTTTGTTGAAACAGGATCATTTTTTTTAACATGACTGCCAGTGACAGCTGCAGGATAAATTCTGAAGTGTACACAACCATTTTGCTCAGATCCAAACAAATGGTTAAAAACTCACTAGATGGAGCGTCACCTTGGATGACCTAAAACATAAAGGAACTCGGGAACCAAATCAATCACTTGATCTTAAATCCACTTTGTACAGATAAGGCTGAAGGCAAACATGCCCTGAACTGACAATTACAGGCTGTATTGGAGGCCTACTTAGCACCAATGGAAAGACCCCTAGAATGTGTCATAGTTTATGAATCATCAGTCAAACATGCACAGCACTGATTATGTTAAACTGTCCAATTATTTTACGTACCTTTGGATCATTTGCAGTGGTGCTAATGCATGTTGAATGTTTTAAAAGAAACCAGAGCTGATCTTTAAACCTGTGCACAGAAGAACAAACACAAGGACACGACTGAGCTGCAGGTATTAATGCGCTCGACTTCATTAATGCATTTTATGAAGTGGAGTGAATTACTAACTTAGGCACAGTTACCCAAAAGCACCTCAACTGGTAGAGAGAGTGTACAAGTGATGTCCGCTCTACCATTTAAGAATAATCCTTTTGTTATGATGCGAGAAACCCAGCCCAGAGCTAGAGCTTTAATCAGCCCTGAAATTTCGGTCTGAACTTGAACAGCCTGAGAACGTCCTGATCGAGCCCAACCCGACCCAATCCGTATCAAGTTTTGCAATCAGATCTGATCTAAGCCTGAGGAAATTCTGTCCAAACTTGGCCCAAACCTAACCATATAATCAAGTTTTAAATTCAAAATTGACACGAGCTTGACAAAATTCTGTCCAAAACTGACCCAAACCAGCTAATCGCCCAAAGTGATGAATAAAACCTCACACTTTTAATGACCATGTGGCTGAATTAACATTTAGCAACAATAACCATCATTAGATCATGGCTAAATATAATAAAAAGCAACATAAAGTAATTATTTTATAATTTAAATTTTATGCTAATTGATGTAATGTCGTGGGCTGGAGGTCAGGGAATCAGCATTGTGACCGGAAGTTTGCCGGTTCGATCCCCTTGGCTGATAGTATGTGACTGAGGTGCCCTTGAGCAAGACACCTAACCCCCAACTGCTCCCCGGGTGCCATGGATAGGGCTGCCCACTACTCCAGGTAAGTGTGCTCACTGGCCCCTAGTGTGTGTGTTCACTAGTGTGCATGTATGTGGGTCCTTCACTGCACGGATGGGTTAAATGTGGAGGTCTAATTCCTTTGTGTGCAAAACACATTTGGCTAATTGGTTCTGAATTTGCATAATGTATTCAACAAGTATTGATTTTAAACAACTTCCCAAACATTTTTTTCCATCAGCCTTACCTTCATCTAAAGGCCTCTCTGTACATAAAGTTGCAAATTACATTTTGACTTACTTGCAGAGATTTCTCCAGATTCTCTGAATGTTTTGATGATATTATGGACTGTAGATGATGAAATCCCTAAATTCCTTGCAATTGCATGTTGAGAAACGTTGTTCTTAAACTGTTGGACTATTTGCTCACGCAGTTGTTCACAGAGTGGTAAACCTCACCCCGCCCTTGCTTGTGAACGACTGAGCCTTTCAGGGATGCTCCCTGTATACCAAGTCCTGTCACTCACCTGTTTCCTATTAACCTGTTCACCTGTGGAATGTTCCAAACAGGTGTTTTTTTGAGCATTCCTCAACTTTCCCAGTCTTTTGTTGCCCCTGTCCCAACGTCTTTGGAACGTGTTGCAGACATCAAATTCAAAATGAGTGAATATTTGCAAAAAATAAAGTTTATCTGTTTGAACATTAAATATCTTGTCTTTGTAGTGTATTCAATTGAATATAGGTTGAAAAGGACTTGCAAATCAAATTTACACAACATCCCAACTTCATTGGAATTGGGGTTGTATATCAAATCTTTGGTATGCTGGGACAAAAAGAAGAATAAAACAAGTAAAACTAAAGCAGAGAGAAATGCAGTGTAAAATCTGTAAATATATGACAAGCTCAAACTTGAATGGCCTCCACAATCCTGCAAAAAGAAAGTGTTGTAGCATCTCAGAGAAGAAGCTGAAATTACTTTGGAAATAGCCACAACCATGGCTGCAAAAAGGAATAAAATATTGCAGAGAATTGCTCTCTTTAAGATTTGCTTTTGTCGTCCCTTCAGATCTTACCATTGATTTTGTGTTCTGCGCAGGTACATTTTCATTCATCAAGGTACAAACGGTGTAAATGTTCCCTCAAAGGTTCTACAGTGCTTTTAAGGTCTGATTGTGAACCTTAAATTAGTTTTTCCAGGTGAAAAGTTTGTATTTGTACCTCTTCATAACCGAATGCTTTGAAACAGAACAGTAGAATAAAAGCCTAGAGGTGAGGCTGGGTGTGTGGAGTCAGTACATCTTAGAACATATCATTTCATAGATTATGGTTCAGTTATGTTCCCTGACTAAAGGGACTGAGACGTACCCTTGAGGGTTCCACGCCAGTGATGAGAGGGGGACTGTCCTAGTGACAGTTTAGTACCTCACTGTAGACACAATTTCTTCTTTCTCTGTCTCCAACTGGCTCTCCAAATGGATCTGTATATTAGTGCCTCCTCAATCCTAATTCACAAATTGAGCGTTTACAAACTAATGATTGACAGCCAATCACAATTATCTCTAAGCCCTACTTCCTGTTTCAAGCAAGGAATAACCTCTGACAAAACTTTTCAGAACAAACGGCTGAGAACGGCTTTGGCAGTAAATTAGTCAGAATAATCTAAGAGAAGGTGGAAAGGTGTTGCTGTGAAATGTTAACACATGCACAATCCTGTTCACCTGGGTACTAAAAGCCTTGGATAAAATTATATGGAACACGGCATTCACAGCTCAGTGTCACAACTATTGATGAAAGCTAGCACTAGCTCATCTGAAGGGGCAGCTTGTGTTGCTAATGTCTCCTATATTAGATATGAAAAATGGTCATTTTAGTGCCTGGTTTGGTTTTGGTAATGTAAACATGGTATTCAGAAACCTTTTTTTTGCTTTATATTGGCTCATAATTTATCGCTTCTGGTTTTTTGTGCTAATGAACTTCTTAGTCTTTTAGCACATGTGCAGTAGATGTTACTGCTAGCCTGCGCTGAAAGGTTCACGGACAAAGCAGTAGTAACTTAGAGACTTGCAAATGGTTAAACTAAGGCTGCATGCTTTAAATGGCCAGTTACAGTAATTTTTTGAGTATGTCAAAAGATTTGTAGTCTCTCAAGAAAATATGGTACTTTTTGCTCAAACATAGAGAAGCTTTGATTCATATTGGTGTTAGATCAATGCACAATTCATCATGACCATATCATGACATATGAGGTTCAGGCCTGTGTAACACAGAGGCCTCAGCTTATTTCTGTGTGTTCATATGATTAGTTGTAACTCATAGTGACAACATTATCTGATCAGCAATGTTCTAACACTATCTGTCGTTCAGGCTCCATGTACCCAGACATCATAAATGTCCTTGGGGGCCCTTGTCCACCTATAATTCTATTTTATCCAATCCTCTTTCTCCATTGTCTTGTCCAATGATCACGTGATGGTCATGCCATTTTTGTGTATATAAACTCTGCTATTCTAATCAATAAATGGGAAAAGCCTTCTGAGTACATACATATGAGATCATTTGAGTTTCCCCCAGCTGGCTGGACTCACAGGAGGACAGTGGAGGGCTTCTTGCTAAGTTCACAGCTTTGGTATTGAGGTCAAACCATAGAACCTAAAACCATCAGCAAACGGTTCTAACAATGGGAAGGTGTAGCCTTGGGTTTTAGGATGCACTTTAATATAGTAAGAATGTTTAGCAACAGTTTCTAATGTTAGGCAGAGGCAGCAGCAGACACATCTTTGCTGAGCTGTTTCTCTAAACCTAACTTTGGTCTTGGAGGGACAACATCCAGCACAGTTTGATGATTTCCCTGCTCAAACATATTTGATTCGACTCATCTGTTAGTTGTTGGTTTAGTGGGTGTGTTTCAGTAGGGGAATCACTAGTCTTGCAGATCCAGACATGATCTTGTAATGAGAATGCACAGCTGGAGACTTAAATGTTGTTAAAAATCACCTCTAAAACTCTCCCCCAAATTACTCTCGTCCATATAAGTAAAGCAAGCTATTTTAGCTAATGGAACTGTTATTCTAGTGCAAGAGGTAATGTTTATTGTTACTGCATATAATATGTTCTCCACAGATCTTCATGTTTCATTGGAGTTTTATGGAAGGGCATTTTCAGTCATGCTAACTTATATAACATTGATGGGCTAACAACAGGCTTGTTGATCATTGAACAATATTGATGAGCATACCATCATCCAATACTCTGCGCTCCACATTCACAAGGCATTGGGCTGGATGAGGTCATATCTCATCCAGCAAGACTAGGGAAGCAACAAATGATGCTGGATAGCCGAAATTCTGTGTGTCCCTAGTTTTTAACTAGCTACTGTCAACGCAAGGTTTAGGATGGACTTTACACTCCAACTTATGAGAGAATTTACGTTCAGCTGGTAAAACTGGCTGCAGCTCTCCAGGGTTGGAATTGCACACCCTTCAGTACCTTTAGTCAAGGAAGATGATTGTACCATAATCCATTGAGATTTTATTTTTTTTAAGTCACACTGACTCCACACACCCCGTCTTGTCTACAGGCTTTTTACTTCATTGCTCTGCTTTGGAACATTAGGTTAGAAAAAGTGCAAGTACATAACTTTCCCAGGAAAGGTACATCACAGTTGTTTGTACCTTCATGAACAAAAAAATGTTCCTGCACAGAGCCTTTATTCTGACAGGGTATATTGCTCACTATAAGCCTGTGACTTTGCAGGGGTGAACCATTAATAACACTCAGCAACAAACAACCATGGAGCAAAATCACATTATTCAGCCTTTATTGTAAACACAGAGCAATGTGGATATGTTACATTCACCCTGCACAAACACTTCCTGGCCTCTTTATTTGATACAACTACCTTGTAGCTGTAACTTGCTAATATACAGTTACTCTGACCAAGTCTCGCCAGTGATGTTTTCTCTGGCCCCAATACCACTCTCCAACTCCAGACACTCTCCAAAACCATTTTTCAGTTGTGTTCAAATTATATTGTACACTCTCAGAAAAAAGATAGTAATCTGTCTCTGGCTCAGTTCCCCACTCGTCACTGGGGTGGTTCCCTCAAGGCTCCATCTCAGTACCTTTAGTCAGGGAACATAACTGAACCATAATCCACTGAAATGATATGTTCTAAGATGTACTGACTCCACACACCCCGTCTCACCTCCAGGCTTTTATTCTACTGTTCTGTTTTAAAGCATTCGGTTATGAAAAGGTACAAATAGCAACTTTTCACCTGGAAAACCTGATTTAAGGTTAACAATCAGACCTTAAAACCATGGTAGTACCTTTGAGGTACATTTACATTGTTTGTACTATAATAAATGAAAAATGTACCTGAACAGAACCTTTATTTCTAACAATGTAGGGTAAAGTGTTGAGCACTTTTCTAACATTAACTATGGATGCAAATTGCGATTAATTTACAATGTTTAAATATTGGTAACAGTTCATGAAAAGATAGCAGTCAAATCTGAACAGAGTTACTGTTATGCCAACATCTAAAACAGCAAAACATCTTCTTTCGGGAATGAAGAGGCGTTGATGTACACTATATTTCTAAAAGTATTCACCCACCCAACCAAATCATTGAATTCAGGTATTCCAATCACTTCCATGGCCACAGGTGTATAAAACCAAGCCCCTAGGCCTACAGACTGCTTCTACAAACATTAGTGAAAGAATGGGTCGCTCTCAGGAGCTCAGTGAATTCCAGCATGGTACCATGATCGGACGCTTCTAAATATTCCACAGTCAACTGTCAGTGGTATTACAACAAAGTGGAAGCAATTGGGAATGACAGCAACTCGTAAAATGACAGCAGGGTCAGCAGATGCTGAGGTGCATAGTGTGTAGAGGTCACCAACTTTCTGCAGAGTCAATCACTACAGACCTCCAAACTTCATGTGGCCTTCAGATCAGCTCAAGAACAGCATAGAGAGCTTCATGGAATGGGTTTCCATGGCCGTGCAGCTGCACCCAAGCCTTACATCACCAAGCACAATGCAAAGCGTGGAATGCAGTGGTGTAAAGCACCGCCACTGAACTCTAGAGCAGTGGAGACGTGTTCTCTGGAGTGACCAATCGCGCTTCTCCATTTGGAAACCCGTTGGACGAGTCTGGGCTTGGTGGTTGCCAGGAGAACGGTACTTGCCTGACTGCATTGTTCGAAGTGTAAAGTTTGGTGGAGGGGGGATTATGGTGTGGGGTTGTTTTTCAGGAGTTGGGCTCGGCCCCTTAGTTCCAGTGAAAGGAACTCTTAATGCTTTGGCACCAAGAGATTTTGGACAATTTAATGCTCCCAACTTTGTGGGAACAGTTTGGGGGTGGCCCCTTCCTGTTAGAGCAAGGTCCATAAAGACATGGATGAGCGAGTTTTGTGTGGAAGAACTTGACTGGCCTGCACAGAGTCCTGACCTCAACCCGATAGAACACCTTTGGGATGAATTAGAGCAGAGACTGTGAGCCAGGCCTTCTCGTCCAACATCAGTGTCTGACCTCACAAATGTGCTTCTGGAAGAACGGTCCAAAATTCCCGTAAACATACTCCTAACCCTTGTGGAAAGCCTTCCCAGAAGAGTTGAAGCTGTTATAGCTGCAAAGGGTGGACTGACATCATTTGAAACCCTATGGATTAAGAATGGGATGTCACTCAAGTTCATATGCGTGTGATGCCAGATGAGCGAATACTTTTGGAAATATAGTGTAAGTAGGGCTCTGGAGTATTTCACCACTCTTCATAAAAACTTGGTAAGTAACATTTTTGTGATTTTCAGTTTTCTGTGTGATTTGATCAAAGCCGTAATTTGAAAATGTCCTGGTGATTAGGCCAATAGAAATGCTCCACATCTGCTTTTATTATAATATCATTTAATTTCAACTTACATTGAAAGAACACTTTGGCCTGTCTTGTAAACGCACCACTTTGGAGATCCTTGTTTTTCTTTAGACAGTGATTTCTCTGTGAGAATTTGGCCCCAGGTCAAATCTGTTTGCTAAACCCTGCTGTAGCTCATCTGCCATGTATAATTGTTAGACATCCTCTAGTTCTTCATCACTCATAGGTTTCTGACCTCACAGTCACTCGTGGCTGGATATTTTCAGGTAGTGGATGACTCTCAACCTAGTAAAGACACTAATTTGTGTAAAAGCCCAGGAATTGCATCAGGAATTGTATCAACAGTTGATCAACGATGAATGGAGTGGAGCAGGGGCTACAGATTTTCATTCCAAATGAACAGGAGAACATCTGATTCCACTTGTTTAATCAATTGGTCAGTCTTCAAACAGCTTATCATGTGCACTCCTGCTCTGCTGGATTGAACAACTGAAACCATTCTGGTTCTTTGTAGCTAAGATTGCACACTCTGGGAGAGTTTTAGAGGCTGGATGACAAATTGTGAATAAAACTGTATAAGGCATTTATTTAGTTCTTTTGTATGTTGTATCTTTCCAGAAAGAAATGAAAGACAGATGGGAAATGGGAAAGAAGTGCCTTCAACTGCTCACTGCTCTTCAGTACAAAGAAGTAATTAGGCCCGAAACATACTTAACACAAGGACGTGAGCTCAGATGCTTCAAGCTATGCACATGCAGATTCATGGACAGTTACTTTAAAATAGTATTCTGGTACTGATGACCAATTACATGTCAAAACATACTCATTTTAATGCAATGTCTTTAAAAAAGGCCACCAGGAAAGTTGTGGCGTCTTATTAGACTGTTTTATAGAAGTTTTGTGCCTCACTGTGAAGGTGCTAGTGTCTACTTTGGAAATAAGGTTCTGAAAAAGGCATTCTTTGTTGAAACCTAAAGATGGAGCTTTAATTGGTATTGGGGAAAAGAATACACTAAAATATGCTATGCATGCGCTGCTGTGAGTCTCCCCACAAAATATATTACAATAAAATAATCATTTGAAAGGTACAGAGACGGATTTTACAGGAATTTTTCAGACCATTTTGCATGTCTTTACATATTAACCAAGTCAAAAAGAAGGCCCAACTCCGTGTTTAGGTCTCAAATGCAAAATCAACATTATACTGATGAGGATATGATGACACTAGTAGATAATTTACTCACATTCTCAGAAGAAGACACGTCTTTCACCAGGTTTTACTGGGAATAGTCTTTCATCATACTCGCAAGAGTCAGATTCATCTGCTTATGGGGGTCCAAAGCACAAACAACTCCACAAAATGTTCGGTCATACTTTATTTAGATGGTTCCCTATAGATGCTCTACAGATACTTAAATCATTAATAAATGGTCTGGTTATGTTCAGTTGATTATCATATTATTATGTATAAAATTAGGACGAAGAGTAGACGTAGGTTTTGCCTTGAGGTTAGAGTTAAGTTTAGGTTGAGGTTTAGATGTAATAAAATATTTCACACTGAACTTGTTTTTAGTTGAATCTTACTTAAAGATCGACTGAGCATTTACAAAGCATCTATTCTGGACCATACAAATAGCACAACTTCAAGTTCTCTTGCATTTAATGGATATTTAGTTGAATGCAGTGGTGGACAAAGTACACAAATCATGTACTTGAGTTAAAGTAGAGACACCCAAGGTAAAATATTCCTCCAATAAAAGTAGAAGTTCCTCCCTTTAGACCTCCACTTGAGTAAAAGTACTAAAGTATTTACCTTCAAATGTACTTAAGTATAAAGTAAAAGTACTAAAAGAGTAATTATTGCTCTAATGTCCTGTTATCATTTTTATAACAAGACTCGCTTCATGAACTCATTTTAGGTGAAAATCCTCCAGTGTCTCTCTTGGTAAACAAGTCTTTTAATAGAACGTCATTAATTAGTGACGCTGACGTCTATTAAAATGATCATAAGCACAAAACACTGAAGGTAAACAGTTTCCATCAGGGAGAACCGAGTGGCTCTGAAATCACTTTTTACAGACGAGCAAAGTTTCAGTTTCAGATTTATTTACAACTTAGTTCCAAGTTTAAGTTTAATAAAAACTGGCTTTAAACTCAGGATCACAAATGAGCTTCCTTTACTATGTTGATCTGTAGGTCTCTGTTCATAAACATAAACCAGCCCAAACTAATTTACTATAAAATGAAATGGTGTTTGTATAAATTCAGAAAAAAGCCGCGTCAGTCACGACTGCATATGTGGACATATTTCTATATTGTGCTCTATTTACACAAAGTTAGGTTAGTTCATCATTTATGTTGATCAGACTCTCCCAAAAATTTACGCTGCTGCACTGACGTTGAACCCGTGCTGCACTGGGTCAGTATGTCCAGGTCAACACAAGCTCTAAACAAAGTGACCGCTGTGCCCTGATTGGTGCTCTTGCTTTATGCTTCTTTCATTTTGACATGTTACGTTTTTATACACACAGAAACCAAAAGGAACAACAGATTTCTCAAAATGTAGTGGAGGAAAAAGGAAGATATTAGACTTTGAAATGTAGTGGAGTGAAAGTAAAAAGTCGCCCAAAATGGAAAAACTTCAGTACAGATACATGAAAAAATACTTAAGTACAGAAACAAATTACATTTACTTAGTTACTGTCCAACACTGGTTGAATGTTACTTAAAGATATGCTACATATTTACAAAGCATCTACAGTGGACCATCCAAATAAAGTGTTACCACGTGTGTCTGTCTGATTTGATTTCCAATTACTCAAATTCTACCTAGTGTTGCTCCTCATAAAAAATGTAAGAGATATTTCAATCTATTTCCCAGTTTAAGATGATTTTGGAGATGCAGCTCCATTCATGATGAAGCAGCGAGAGGACAAACTAATACTTTTGGTGTTTGTATGATGTTGTATTTCGTCAATGTCCAAAAAAAAGTATCTCCAAAAACAGTTTAATTAAATGAAGTTTGATTTTTATAGATCATTTGAACAAGACAACTGTTCTTTGTATTCTGTGAAAAATTCATGATGAATGGACCAATAGAAATGCTCTAAATCTAAATCTAAATCTCTTGGAGTAAAACTATATTAACTGACCTTCTCCTCTAAAGTTACTACGCTGAAGATAAACGTTTTTCTTTGAACAGCAATGATATGCTGGGATCCAGCCATCCAGTCAGCTTCGATATGCTGTGGCTACCACAGAGAGAGAGAGAGAGACTTTGGTGAGCTTGAAAGAAAGAATATCACCAGTGAAAATTTCTTTGATGGAGAAAATAATCACTTTTTTTGCCAGTGGAAAAATCAAATTTGGGGTGTGCTAGTGTAATCCTGCTGGTATTCAATCTACACACTTATAAATCATTGTTCTTCAAGGGATCTTTAGTAAAGAAAATGGTTCTATATAGAACCAGGAAGAAAGAACCTTTTGCCTGATTGAAGGGTTCTTTGTATCGTTAAGTGGTTTCTCAGATTGATGGTTCTATACAGAATTTCTTTTGAAAAGGGTTCTATACAGCATCAAACAGAGGTCTTCTGTTGTTACAATGTCAAGCCTGTAACAACAGAACCCTTTTTGGTGCCAGAGTAGAACCATAAAACCATATAAAACACATTCTCTATTAATCTGAGGAACACTTTCATGATGCAAAGAACCCTTTAATTCTTTGAGTGTCCATGGTTCTACATTGAACTGTTTTCTTTATTAAAGAACCCTTGAAGAACCATCTTTTTTAAGTGTGCATCTTTATGGTGTACCTGTTATATGATTTCTGTTAACCCTTCTTGTGTTCTAAAATGTGTCACAATGCAATGCAACACAAGTGCATTCTGAGCATTACAAAAAGGAGCGCCACAATGGCAGCCTAGCTGTGCTGTATAGTCAGAGTGCTCTTTTATGGTCAATTGTCATAGCAGAGCATTTGCACAAGTCTCTCACAAAAACAATTCACTTGCATGAACATGTACATGATACACTATATTTCCAAAAGTATTCTCTCATCTATCTTCACACGCATATGAACGCATATGAGTGACATCCCATTCTTAATTCATAGGGTTTAATATGATGTCGGCCCACCCTTTGCAGCTATAACAGCTTCAACTCTTCTGGGAAGGCTTTCCACAAGGGTTAGGAGTGTGTTTATGGGAATTTTTGACCATTCTTCCAGAAGCACATCTGTAAGATCAAACACTGATGTTGGACTAGAAGGCCTGGTTCGCAGGCTCTGCTCTAATTCATCCCAAAGGAGACTATCGGGTTGAGGTCAGGACTCTGTGCAGGCCAGTCAAGTTCTTCCACACCAAACACGCTCATCCATGTCTTTATGGACCTTGCTTTGCGCACTGGTGCGCAGTCATGTTGGAACAGGAAGGAGCCATCCCCAAACTCTTCCCACAAAGTTGGGAGCATGAAATTGTCCAAAATCTCTTGGTCTCCTGAATAATTAAGAGCTCCTTTCACTGGAACTAAGGGGCCAAGCCCAACTCCTGAAAAACAATGCCACACCATAATCCCCCCTCCAACCAACCTTTACACTCAGCACAATGCAGTCAGACAAGTACCTTCCTCCTGGCAACTGCCAAACTCAGACTCATCCATCAGATTTCCAGATGGAGAAGCATGATTGATCACTTCAGAGAACACGTCTCCACTGCTCTAGAGTCCAATTGCGGCGCTTTACACCACTGCATTCCACGCTTTCATTGTGCTTGGTGATGTAAGGCTTTGATGCAGCTGCTCAGCCATGGAAACCCATTCCATGAAGTTCTCTACACAGTTCTTGAGCTGTTCTGAAGGCCACTTGAAGTTTGGAGGTCTGTAGTAATTGACTCTGCAGAAAGATAGCGACCTCTGCGCACTATGCGCCTCAGCATCCGCTGACCCCGCTCTGTCATTTTACGTGGCCGACCACTTTGTGACTGAGTTGCTGTCGTTCCCAATTGCTTCCATTTTCTTATAATACCACTGACAGTTGACTGTGGAATATTTAGTAGTGAGGAAATTTCATGACTGGACTTGTTGCACAGGTGGTGTCCGATCACGGTACCACGCTGGAATTCACTGAGCTCCTGAGAGCGACCCATTCTTTCACTAATGTTTGTAGAAGCAGTCTGCAGGCGTAGCCATGAAAGTGATTGGAATACCTGAATTCAATGATTTGGATGGGTGGGTGAATTCTTTTAGAAACATAGTGTACATCAACGCCTCTTCATTTCCTTTGAAGAAGTAAAGCCACTCCCACTCCTGTACTATCTACATGTTTTGTTGTTTTAGATGTTGGCATAACAGTAACTCTGTTCAGATTTGACTGCTATCTTTATCGTTTTAACCATCACAGTAATATAAGAATGTGCAGTGTGTTTATACAGAAGGACCATATGTTTCCAATGAGTTGGCCTGACTGTCATTTTCATTCATATCCTTGCGTTGACTGTGTTTCTGGTTTCACTATCACAGACATTCAAACCAGTATCAGCACAAGGAAAAAGGTTTGGTGCTGTACAGTAAACTGAAGTTGTTCTCAGTCAGACTCCCACCGCACTACAAACTCCAACTCCCAAGATCTCTCAGTATGTCATCTGATTCTGTCCACCAATCACTAGCCAACTAGCTGATCCAAGTGGCCTGAGTACTGATCACCTGTAGAGCTGTGTGTTTAAGCACGTCTGTTTCGTTGTTACTTTGTAAAGTATTGCCTGTTTGGTTAGTGTGTACTGAGCTGGTTTCTTTTTTGCTGCTATTCCTGTATTTGACCTTGCTTTGTTTCTCTATTTCATGTTTTGGATTATCCTCTCTTGGCTTTATTTAAATCTCTTGGTTTCAACCTTCACTGCTCCCATGTATTGTGTTTTTCTGTAGTGGGTTTTGATCTGGTCTGGTGTTAACCTTGTTTTTTTTCCATTAGTCAGTTTATTTTACACCCTCAAGAGTCTAATTTGTTAACCCAGCCTTACAGTTTGAACATCTGAAGACACTGAACGATCTCTATATGAAGGGTTACATTCCAAGAAGCATTACAGACCACTTTCAAAAATGTTCAGACTTTTTTTTCCTTTCATGATGTGCATTGTTGGGACAGGGCCTTACATGAGCAAATCCATGCTGTGTTATGATTAATACCACCTTTATTAGAGAAATAGAAATGTGTTTTTATTATTAACCAGCCTGTTATTTCTTCAAAGAAATTGTTATGCTCAATATTTTTACAAATACATATCGCTGCTGTCGGAAGAAAACCTCTTATCTCCATTTTTGACGTACTTCAGTTTTTAACATAAGTTGAAAATACCTGTTGCTCTTTACATTGCTTTTTAATTTCGTGAAGAATGAACTAAAAGAAATTACCCAAAATGACTTGGAAAAAATTCCGGCACCATTGACTCACATTCAAAGTGAAGTAGGTTTTTTCCCTCTCCTGCAAAGTTAACATTTTGGAGATACAAGGTTTCTTCCGACAACAGCAATATACAGCATTTTGGAATGAAACTCTCTATATATTCTGTGTGTACATATTTAAAGCAGACTCACTTTTTTCTGGAGCCATGTGTCAAATAAATGTAGGTTTTAGTGTGGCCCCCATTCAGACTGAGTTGTAGCCTAATAAGTCAATGTTATGAGGAGGAGAAATGAACTATTTATAGAGCTCTTCAGCCTGTGAGGAGCCTTAATGAAACTTAATAAAGCATATTCTTATGCCCAGATGATTCTGAATCTATTATTCTCCCTTTCAATTATAATTTAATGTATGTATGTATGTGTGTGTGTGTGTGTGTGTGTGTGTGTGTGTGGGGAGAGAGAGAGAGAGAGAGAGAGAGAGAGAGAGAGAGAGAGAGAGAGAGAGAGACAGAGAGCCACTGAGTCCCCACCCTGGTAATGGAGAAAAGAGAAGTATAAAATAGATGTGATGTGTATATTTGCAGAGTGTTCCTTTGCTGAAGAAAGAGTCATTTCAGCCACATAAATGAATACATGAGCCTAATGTCAAACAGCACTACAGTTGACAGATGGGCGATTGAAATTATAACACCAACCTAGAAACAAATCTGAAAATCAGCTCTGCACAAATCATAAGTGAAGTGCTTCAGCGCAGCTGTTTGGACAGTCAGTGGGTTTCACAGATATTTAAATACTCTGTCTCAGTGTGTTTAAGTACTGTAGTCAAAGCTAATCCTGACCTTTGTTCAAATGAACAGCTCGAACAGCGCCGCAGTGAAGCTGGCAATCTCTGCTCCCTGGCCAGCTCAGTGAATTAGCCCTACGCTGCTAAATATACATCCAGCAGCTGCATCACTCTTAACCATTAGAGTGTGAAAGATCTCAGGATAACACTGTGTATTGGTTTGATATTTTACAGTAGCAGTAGCAGTAAATTATATTTTACAGTTTTGCATTCAGCTTACAGTTTATAACTAGATGCAGAAAATTCCTGAAAAAAGCCAAAGAAGCTATGCCACTGCTATGGTTTCCCAGGTGGTTGCTAAGGTGTTGCTAGGCCATTGTTATGGTATCCCAGGTGGTTGGTAGGGATACTGTTAGGCCATTGCTATGCAATTCCAAGTGGTTGCAAAGGTGCTGCTGCTAGATGTTGCTATGGTGTTCCAGGTGGTTGCTAAGGTGTTGCTAGGCCATTGCTATGGTATTCAAGGCGGTTGCTAGGGATTCTGTTAGGCCATTGCTATGTAATTCCAAGTGGTTGGAAAGGTACTGCTAGATGATGCTATGGTATTCCAGGTGGTTGCTAAGATGTTGCTTGGCCATTGCTGTGGTATCCCATGTGGAAAGATATTCCTAGACTGCTGCTGTGGTATGCTAGGTGATTTTTAAGGTGTTGCTAAGCCACTGCTGTGGTATCCCTGGTGGTTGCTAAGGTGCTTCCAGGCCAATTGCTGTGGTATCCAAGATTAGTTTATATTTTAACCGGTTGTAAAATGTACATTGAATGGATATTAAATTAATTGTGGTAATAAATTGTGGTAACACAATAACAATCTACAATATTTCTGTAAATAATGATTACATGAATGTAATCTATATTTGTACCCATTTGTGTTGTTCTTATTGAACAGTCTAATAGTATGTATGATACAGTATAGTGATCTGCAGTAAACTATAGTAACTGTCTGAATTTACTGGAAGATTTCAGGAGTTGTGTAGCAATTCCTGTAGCATTACTTACTGAATTTCTTTTTTGTTGTTGTTCATTTATTAAAAATATCCTAATCTTACCAAAAAACATTTAATTTTATTTAGTAAAACATTTTAAATGTAATATTAAGTCCATACATAATTTAATAGTTATGCAATGAATTAACTACATTATTTATTCTATATATTTTATATTGACTGGTTCAGGTTTGCACTTCTGACCTTTTCATGTTAAGGAGTGACAAAAACATGGCATAAATGTAAAGGAGAGCTGTGACTGAAATGGATAGTTCTTTGTCTGGTCTACTAATTAGAGGTAAAAGCTGATAAAAATGGATTAGTGATTAAACAGATTGTCATCAACAATCTGCATCAGCATTCACCAGCCACATAAACCACTGGTTTTCAAACCAGTCGTCATGACCCTCCAGATGGTCCACAGTTTTTGCTACATCCAAGCTCCCAACACATAGGGGTGGAACAAAAAAATGTGGACCATCTGGAAGGCCCTGAGGACCACTTTGAGAACAACTGGCATAAACAAACCAACATTAGTTCCTTGAGGCTGAAGTTGTCTTATTATTTGCAGTCTTAGACATAGACATGACCTTGTAGTAAAAGACTTGACTAGTCTACACTGTTTATTCTTAGTCCATGATTTTCTTAGTCCAGTAATATAAATTACCATTTAGTTCTTTGCTCTTTGATGAACAGCAGGAGGTAAACATAGTTTAACCCTTTCAAACCATGTGTCTCATCACCGATCCACTCTGAGAATTTAGGATTCCATTAACTTGTTATGATCTGCTACCAATGGAGTTACAGCACCAGCACATCCAAGTTGGCCAGAGTGAAACCCATCAGTTTGTAGAATTTAAGTTTTCTGTATGCTACCTTGTTTCTGTCACTTTATAAGATCAAAAGTAACAGTATTTTTCAGAGTGATAGCACAAGCTCATTTAGAGCATGACTCAGTTTGGTATAAGCTTCTCAGTGAATTATTGTTTATTCAAAGTAAAACACCACTGGCATATGAGCTACACTCCTATTCATATCTTAAAAAGGCAGTATGTTATACAAACTACACTATATCTACCAATTTTTGGCTTTGTTATATCACATTCTTAACTAATCAAATGAATACAACAACTGAATTATTAACAGAATCACATTGCATCGCAACGCATCACATTGTTAACAGAGAAGAGCAGACTGACAGCAGAAATACCAGTATTTCTGCATCAGCCTTAAATGGTTAATTGTATGCCGCTGTCATTTTTTACAGCAATGTTTCACCATAGAGTCTTATTTCATCGAAACTTTGTCTAACAGCAATAATGATACCAGGACTGCGTATTTGAGTTAGCACAACAATTTTCAGGTTGGCCGAATCTTATACTCTCACAGACAGGGAATATAAGATTGGTTTCTCTTAGAAATTATTCATCCAAGATTTCAATTTCTTGTGGAGTCCCACAAGGTTCAATTTTAGGACCACTGCTTTTCTCTTTGCAAATGTTACCTCTAGATAGTGCCAATAGGAAACATGATTTTCACAATGAATAGTGACACTGAATAATACATTTCCAAATCAAGACTCAGCAACTTCGTGTTAGATATTTCTCAGTCTCAGACATCAACATTTTCTACAACTAAATCAATAAAGAAACTGAAACACTCATCTTTAGTAGTAAAATTATTTTTCATATATCAAATATGCTTCATATTACAAACCTAAAGTACAAAACCTGGATGTAATCTAAGATTCTAGGCTCTGTTTTATCCCACATGTAAACACAGTTGCTAAAGTATCCTTTTATCAATTGAGAAATTGCCAAAATTCAACCTTTTCTATCTCAGAGCGATGCAGAGAAATTTGTAAAAGCATTCATTACAGCGAGCATTGATTACAGTAATGATTTTTAATGGGGTCCTAAGAAAGCAGACTGTGCATTTATATTTTCTCTCTATTTTTTCATGTAAATGTTTATGTTAAAATCAATCACGTCATTGCAGTAATCACAACTATTACTGGAATGACACTTTTCACTATGCACTTTACACTACAATATTGATGCAGCTCAGAGTTAGTGATGTCTATAATATGTGCTGTTAGATGACCTCACACCACTCAGTGCCTGCTGTCTGTAAATACAGCGAATCTCTCATACCCCATGTAAATATATAAATAGATACTTTTATACTTTATTTTATTTCTCTTATACTTTAACTTCTGTCTATATTTATTTCTATTTTTCTGCATAGTTTGTGTAAGTTAATGTGTAATTAAATGTCTTCCTATTGAAACACCGCAATTTCCCTCCGGGATCAATAAAGTTCTATCCATCCATATGCATGTCACATATGTATGTATGCAGCTACAACTAAAATATTGAATATGCTTCAGATGTCTGTACTTTATCTAGAACTGCCAAAAAATGTACATGAAAATCAACGTGAGCTGAATGCTAACAAACTACTAGAATCCCATGAGGCTGCATTTCTCTCGTGTTTTGACCGAGTTGTGACATTTGTGGCCTGAATAGTCACAGTTCACTGCTGATGAAATGTGATGAAGGGCATTTTAAGGTGTTTACACCAGGGGGAAATTGTGAGGGTTAATTATTCCACACAGGCTTTCTGCATCTGTTTATATTGCACTGTATATGTTATAACTTACAAATCTGCAAAAATCTTTCCTTAGTCTTAATGTAGTCAGTCAACAAATTACATGCATTCATGAATTTAAAAATATTTCATCACTCTGCAGAACTGCCACCGCAAAACTGTCAGCCTGTCTTGTTCCCACGCTGAGAGAAATGGCAGCAGTGTTTTTTCTCCTGAATGCATTTTTAATGCGCTCACATTGGATTCTGGTTCCAGCGTTGTGCGCTGATTAACATTTCCAGCGCAGCAAGTGGACACAAATCAATACACAGCAGACCGGGCAGCTGTGCGTTGAAAGGAAAACCAGCCAGGTCAGGCTGAGGGTTCACCGGACAGAGCAGACGCTTCGGGCCTTACCGTGAGAAAGCCGGTCTCAGTGGGCTGAAGGTGGTGTGCGTCACATGACCAACCAGCCTGGGTTTGTTTATGTCGTGCAGTTGTGGTGGTGTGGGAGGTCACATGGCCTCTGAGAGTTCTCATAGTGGCGACATGGCCTCGTGGCTTGTGTGTGAAGACGTTGTTTTCCCAGAGGAGCTTTAAAGCCAATATTTCAGTCCTGTTACTGCATCAAACACTAAGCACTTTTGTTGCATCTATCCTGTAGTATAAATCATGGAGATACGTTTTAAACATTGTAACCCTTAAATCACCTTTATTGCAGATTTTTAGCTCAGGAAAGGTGTGGTGTAATTTCATTTTTTTTCAGTATTTCTCACATATTGAAATTTAGTTGAGAGCAGCCATATTGGTGTTCATCAGAATTTCAGCCCCTTTAACCCTTGTCTGGAGGACTTCTTTTTCAAAAAAGTGATGTGATTTATTATATTTCACCCTTCTTGGTCTTTGCTCATTTTCTGTGAAGAACATATAAAATAACCCATTTTCAGTGCTTCACTCTGTCAACCCCCACACATTTATATTACACATGTGGTGCTGGGCTGAACCCACGGGGAGTAAAAGTGTGGAGGTGCTGTGTCCTTCACTCTGTTCTCCTCCTACATGGCCTGCTGTTAGTGTGTGTGTGTGTGTGTGTGTGTGTGTGTGTGTGTGTATGTCTTTGTGTATATATATATATATATGTGTGTGTGTGTGTGTGTGTGTGTGTGTGTGTGTGTGTGTGTGTGTGTGTGTGTGTGTTTGTGGGCTGACTGGCTACAGCTGCTAAAGTAGAACCTTACGCTGGACACTTGTGATATTATAAACAACTGGTATTTTTAATGAACTGTTATGGCTGTATTGATTTTAAAAACAATAATGTGGTGGGTCCAGTAGACCACTGAGTAACATCACACACCAACACCACACAAGTGTGTTGCGCTGGTCTGAGTGGATCAGACACAGCAGTGCTGCTGGAGGTTTTAAACACCTCAGTGTCACTGCTGGATCGAGAATAGTCCGACAGCATCCTGTGACCACTGATGAAGGACTAGAGGATGACCAACACAAACTGTGCAACAGCAGATGAGCTGTCGTCTCTGACTTTACATCTACAAGGTGGATTCACATGGTAGAAGTGTCTAATAGAGTGGACTGGGTTAACAAAGGCTGCAGAAAAAACACCATAATTAAGTTTCTTCCATGTAGAGGACACATCAATTGATAGGAGGGGGTGTTCAAACTTCCACACAACTGTATAGAACCTTTGTTGGGAATTTAGAAGAAAAGATCCTGTATGGCACTCTCAGAAATAAAGGTACTAGACTGTCTCTGGGGCAGTTCCCCGTCATCACTGGGGTGGTGGTCAGATGGACCTCAAGGGTCCATCTCAGTCCCTTTAGTCAGGGAACGTAACTGAACCATAATCCACTGAAACGATATGTTCTAAGCTGTACTGACTCCACACACCCCGCCTCGCCTCCACGCTTTTATTCTACTGTTCTGTTTTAAAACATTCGGTTATGTAAACTTTTCACCTGGAAAAACTGATTTAAGCTTCACAATCAGACCTTAAAACGACTGTAGAGCCTTTGAGGAACATTTACACCATTTGTACCTTGATGGACTAAAATGTACCTGAACAGAACCTTCATTAATAACAATGGAGAATTAGATTTTTGAAACATACTGTGATGTGGCTTGTATTGTTTTGCAGAAAAGAGGGAAAAAAACGTTACAATATATTTTCAGTATGGCATTAAAAAAATTAAATAAAGGGTGCAGAGAATGTCCACTGGCAATCAGAAATAGCTGCTCACATGCAGGATGCAGGTATATTATTCACACGATGTTTAGCACCTGTTTTGTTTTTTGTTTTTTTTCCTGTCTGATCACAAGTTGAAAACCAAATGATAGATTTTCCAAGAAAACAATACAAGATGCCACACAGCTTTTTACACAATTCAGACATGAAGTAAAAACCATTGAGATCTTCAGGGACTATGTTGGGAAATGTGTGGAAAGCAAAATCCAGAAGAGAGAACGGGAGGCACGAGGGCAAGTGATAAACTCTCACAAAAGAAAAAACCTCATTACAAACAACACGTTTAGTTTGATAACAATGTTATAACTGATGACTCTAAATTAAGCTGAATTCCTTTGTGTGTGTGTGTGTGTGTGTGTGTGTGTGTGTGTGTGTGTGTGTGTGTGTGTGTGTGTGTGTGTGTGTGTGTGTTTTAATGAGCAAAAGCACATTTATTGCTGAGATCTATGGTTTTCAACACTTCACTGAAGTGCTTAAGGCTTTTACACTGTACTTTAGATTTAGGTTTTTAAAAAGACCAGCAATGGAAAAGTGATGAAAAAAAAAAGCGTTTACTTTAATATACAGTGAGATTCACTCGAAAGAGGCCCTGAATATTGTGTAATAACGAGTCAATGTGAACCAAACAACATGCAATGAGCTCCTCTGTACATGGAGCTTTGAACAAGCCAGGATGCCCCTGCGTTGGAGCCATGAAGTAGGCGTTTAACCTCCATTTGCAACTTCTGGGTGCAGAAAAATGCAAAAAACGGAGATCACTTCCAGCATCACATGTAATGCAATCGATTACACACATGTCAAGATATGTAGTGGATTTATTTGGTTCTGATTGCTTCGTCCTAATGGGAGTTACAGCAGTATATTCAGGGCCTCTTTCGAGTGAATCTCCCTGTAGTAATCCTTTAGGTAGCATCACATTTTGAAGTGGGAGCCAGTCATCTGAATACCTTTTTAAACTCCCCCAACCTTGGCACGATGTTCTCATCACTGTTATCTTCTGTCCAATTTGCATGAAAACATGATTAAAATCAATTTGTTTTAATTATGCAGGAAAAACAAACTCTTCGTTTTCAAGGTCTACCTGCTACACATCCAGTCAGACACGATGAAACTGCACATTTCATTGATAATTTATAATCATTTCATATCCATATCGTGCAGACGTACTGGACGCTGATGTAGCCATCACCAAGGGCAGTCTTGGCAGGAGAGCGGAGGGAAAGAGGAAAACAAAGTCAGCAGCAGCAGTGCTCAGTCCACCCCTCCCCCTGCTCTACCCTCCAGAGCCAGACAGCCGGTTGAGTGCTCTTTTTTAAAGGAGCAGCATCTCTGGACAGCCTGCGCTACAGACTAAAGGGGGAGGGGGGGGGGGGTGGTAGAAACTCCTAGCCGTTTACAACACACACACACACACACACACACACACACACACACCTCCAAACATGGACAGAGGCAGCATGCCCACGGGGCAGACTCAAGCAGAAAAATGGCTCCTTTTGAGGCCTGTTGGAGCTGGAAGATTGAGAGAATGTCAGACAGGAATCCGGCAGCGAGTGAGGGGGGCTTGTTCGGCTGAAATGAATAAAGCCCATTCTTCATGCATGGGGCAACACTGACTTAAAGAGAGCCTAGGCTGATTAGGGCTTGTTTTGCTTTGCTGACCTTGGCGCTCGCAAGGTCTTGATCCCTTCAGCCCAAACTCTGTCTTCAGTGCCGAGGAATTTCTGCTGAGCTCATTTGGTTGTTGCTGTTTTGCTTTTCCATCTGTAATCTGAAGGATTGCTACTTTCGTTTTGGGAATGATTTACATCTGGTGGAATATTAGTTAATACCCAAATACTTTCCTCAGGTATCTGTAGACAGAATATCAGATATCAGAGTGTAGCTGATCTTCACTAATGTCCTTTTAATCCTTAAAACGCCAGAGTTATTACAGCCTGTTTATATATATCATTACATAATCACTTACAACCTCATTTACAAAAAAGGTGAGACGCTGTGCAAAATGTAAATAAAAACAAAGTTCAATGATGTGCCAATCATTAAAACTCTATATTTCATTTAAAACAGTACAAAGACAACAAATCAAATGTTGAAATTGAGAAATTTTATTGTTTTTTGAAAAATATTTGTCCATTTTCAATTTGATGCCAATGATATGTTCCAAAAAAGTTGGGATAGGGGCATGTTTACCGTTGTGTTTCATAACCTCTTTTGGGAACTGAGGAGATACTGCTGTAGTTTTGAAAGTTAAAGGTTTTCTGTTCTTGTTTGATACAGGATTTCAGCTGCTCATCAGTTTCAGGGGCTCATTTGTTGTATTTTTCATTTCATAATGTGCCATATGTTATTAGTGGTGACCTGTCTGGACTGCAGGCAGGTCAGTTTAGCGCTGGGACTCTTTTAATATGGAGCATTGCTGCTGTAATACATGCAGAATGTGGTTTTACATTGTTTTGCTGAAATAATCAAGGCCGTCCCTGAAAAAGACGTCTGAATGGCAGCTTATGTTGCCAAAAACATGTATATATCATTCAGCATTAATGGCGCCTACACAGATGTGCACATCACCCATGTCATGTGCACTAATGCCCCCCTAAACCATCATGAATACTGGCTTTTGAACTGTGCACTGATACCAAGCTAAGTGGTCTTTAGCCAGGAGGACACAGTGTCCATGATTTCCTAAAGAATTTCAAATGTTGATTCGTTGGACTGAGGGACACGTTTCTACTTCCCCTCAGTCCATTTTAAAAGAGCTCAGGCCCAGAGAAGATGGCAGCATTTCTGGTTTCTGTTTATATTTGGTTTCATCTTTGTGTTTTAGAGTTTTAACAGCATTTGTGGATGCAGTGATGAACTGTTTTCACAGACAATGGTTTTCAGAAGTGTTTATGAGCCCATGCAGAGATTTCCACTACAGAATCATGTCTGTTTTTAATGCAGTGCTGTCTGAGGGCCCAAAGATCACGGCCAGCAAATGCTGTTTTTGGCCTCCTCCCTTACATACAGAGTCTTTTAATGATATTTTGTACCGTAGACTAAAAGCAGATGTTCTTTGCTGTTTTACATTAAGAAACATTCTTCTTGAATTGTTGCACTACTTGAACAATAACATTTCTCAGTTTTAACATTTGATGTGTTGTCTTTGAAGCATTTTGAATGAAATTGGGATTTAAATGATTTGCATATCATTGCATTTTGTTTTTTATTTACATTTTTTTTTTCAGTTTTCAAATATCATTTAATGCTTTTGGAAATGGGGTTGTACATACTATGTAGTGAATTATACTTGCATTCACTTTATATTCTGTGTTGGCAGATTCAAGTCTCCACTTCTGAACATGAAAAACTGAAAAGGTAAAATGTAAAATGTGTTCTGTCTTACTGCATAATGCAAAGGTTATTTTCCAATCATCATAACATATCCCCTCTTCGGGGATGTTGTTACCTGTGTTCACTAGTATAACAGTTTTAGTTACTTGAATAGTTTCAAATTTGTCACTAAAATCCTCATCAAAATGATATTTTGCATCAAATGTTTCAACCACTGAATTTTGAGACCATAAAACTGGCACAAGGATCACCAACATGGAATAATAAGAAGGTTTTTCTTCTGGACTGTGCAGTATGGGGCAGTACAGTTAGAGCTAGAATGAGTGCAATAGTGAATGGTCAATTGCAGTCGTTACAGAATCGCCACTCGTCACTTGAGACAAACAACTGGCAATTAAAATCACTAACTAGTCATAATCACTGTGTTTGACTCTAACATTAAACCAAATACCATTAAAAGACAATTAGGACTTGAATCTCTTCAGTTTTTACTACTATTATCATTTTATAAGTTAAACATTCTGTAAGTTCTGGCACTTTTTATGTTTTAGATTTTATGATTTTTATTTTAAAGTAAAAAAAATAAAATAAATTGTTCATTAAAATGTGCTAGAAAATGTCATATTTAGGTGTAGCGTCTATGTATATACGTATTTTCATGTACAAACACATTAGAGACCCCTTTCAATAACTAATTTTCCATGATATACATTGTTGACAGAGGACACATAAAATATCAATGCTGTATTATAATTAGTTTTATTAGAAAAATAGAAATATGTCTTTCATAATTTGTCATTATATGATATTCGTTATATCCAAGATTTTGCAATGAAATTTTTCTTAAATACACTACTTTATTAGACACACTTACATTGTAAGTCGACCTTGCTGGTTAGAGTCTATAGTCCATGCACAGTTTATGTTAGGCACCCTCTTGACATTCCTCAATGGACAGTGTCCAAAAAGAGCCACTCTTGACTGTGACCCTGACATATACTATATTTCCAAAAATATTCGGCCATCTGCCTTCACACTCATATGAACTTGAGTGACATCCTATTCTTAAACCATAAGGTATAATATGATGTTGGCCCACCCTTTGCAACTATAACAGCTTCAACTCTTCTGGGAACACTTTGCACAAGGGTTAGGAGTGTGTTTATGGGGATTTTTGACCGTTCCAGCAGCACACATGTGAGATCCGACACTGATGTTGGACAAGATGGCCTGGCTCGCATCCCCCAAAGGGATGTTCTATTGGGTTGAGGTCAGGACTCTGTGCAGGCCAGTCAAGTTCTTCCACACCAAACTGGCTCATCCATGTCTTTATGGACCTTGCTTTGTGCACTGGTGTGCAGTCATGTTGGAACAGGAAGGGGCCATCCCCAAACTGTTCCCACGAATTTGGGTGCATGAAATTGTCCAAAATCTCTTGGTGCTGAAGCTGGAACTAAGGGGCCGAGCCCAACTCCTGAAAAAACAACTCTCCACACCATAATCCCCCCTCCACCAAACTTTACACTCAGCACAATGCAGTCAGACAAGTACCGTTCTCCTGGCACCCTCCAAACCCAGACTTGTCCATCTGATTGCCAGACGGAGTAGCATGATTGATCACTCTGAAGAACACATCTCCACTGCTCTAGAGTCCAGCGGTGGCGATTTACACCACTGCATTCCAGGCTTTGCATTGTGCTTGGTGATGTAAGGCTTGGATGCATCTGTTTGGCCATGGAAACCCATTCCATGAAGCTCTCTACGCTGTTCTTGAGCTGATCTGAAGGCCACATGAAGTTTGGAGGTCTGTAGTGATTGACTCTGCAGAAAGTTGGTGACCTCTGCGCACTATGCACCTCAGCATCCGCTGACCCTACTCTGTCATTTTATGTGAAAACCTCACCAACACCACTGTGCCTGATTCACCCCTTATGCCAGTACAACACATAATACCATACCACTTTTGTGCTCAGAGTGATCCAACACCCAAGTAACATCTGATCAACAGCTGTGATTAGATACTGACCAATGATGAAAGGGCTAGAGAATGACTAAGTGTTATGACAACAGGTGGACTTTAGTCTGTAATAATACATCATTATAGTGGACATCAAAGTGACCAGCTAGTTGAAGTGGCTATGCACTTTATCCACTCTAATGTACATTTGATACTCATACAGGTTTTGCTGCAGAGAAGCAGTGAACTGACTAAAGAGTAATCTAGCCCTAAAACTGGCATAATCCCAGTAAATTTATATCAATTTGCTTTTCTCAGTCAATCCTGCTGTCAGATCTAGTGTGAAAGACTGGAACCAAACAAGAAAACCAGTCTCTCTTTTAAAGAGCCAGTAACCCAAAGCTGCCATTGTCAGTAGCTCGAATGCCTTCCTCTTGAGTGAGATTTTTCACACGTGGCTCTGAGGCTTTCTGAAGAGAGATCGTTACTGCGAGTTCCAGCTGAAAGCTAAATTGTCTGAGAGCAAAGGCTTTCACCTGCTATTTGATGAAAGGGAGAAGTGAGTCATCCAGTAAGTTTTGTTGCGGTAAACATTTGTCATGATGTTCTGCTCGCAGTTGCCTGGCAACATTTGCAAGATGAGAGGGATAAGTATGGGAGGGCAGCCCACACCGTCCGCTCTAATCAAGTCACTGCGATGAAGCTAATTATTGCTCTGGTGAAATTTAAGGACAAAAAAAAAAATCCTTAATCTTCTTACTTGAGCTTAGCGAGTCAAATGATCCCAACCGCAGGATAATATGTGAGAATATATTAGGATCCTATTTATGTCTGAGATGTGTTATCAGTGTTCGTGTTTTCCTTTAAAAGACAAAAAAAAACAAAATTTTATAACGTACATGCTTTTAAAAGATGGTTCTTCAGATTGATGGAGAATGTGTTCTATATGGCTCTAGAAAGCCTAGAATCTCTTTGAAAATGGTTCTATGTAACAATTTTACAATTTTTGTATTGTTACAAGCTTGACATCATGACAACAGAAGGACCTATTTAGCTGTATAGAAAAAAAGGTTCTGTATAGAACCTTATGCAACACATTCTCCATCAATCTGAAGAACCATTTCACCATGCAAAGAACCATTTAAGCATGCAATACTTAATACAACTCATGGTTCTAAATGCCATTACTAAAGAACCATCTTTGTAAGAACATTTAAATCTGAATGTAACACATACAGCTGTTGCACCTGCACACATACTATGTTCGTGTTTTTGAAGTTGCTGTATGCACATTTTCTTCTAAAATATGGTGTTTGTTTGCTGCTGCAAGTCACCCTGAAGAGCCTGAAATCATCATTTGAAAGTCAGACATGCGGGATCTGAGTTTTTTGGATCATGTCATGCTTCATTACACCATATTTCCAAAAGTATTCACTTGTCTGCCTTCACACATATATGAATTTGAGGGAGATCCCATTCTTAATCCAAAGGGTTTAATATGATGTCAGCAAATCCTTTGCAGCTAGAACAGCTTCAACTCTTCTGGGAAGGCTTTCCACAAGGGTTAGGAGTGTGTTTATGGAATTTCTGATCGTTCTTCCAGAAGCGCATTGGTGAGATCAGACACTGATGTTGGACGAGAAGGCCTGGCTCGCAGTTTCCGCTCTAATTCATCCCAAAGGTGTTCTATCGAGTTGACGTCAGGACTCTGTGCAGGCCAGTCAAGTTCTTCCACACCAAACTTGCTTATCCATGTCTTTATGGACCTGCTTTGTGCACTGGTGCGTAGTCATGTTGGAACAGGAAGGGGCCGTCCCCAAACTCGGGAGCATGAAATTGTGCAAAATCTCTTGGTGCTGAAGCATTAAGAGTTCCTTTCACTGGAACTAAGGGGCCGAGCCCAACTCCTGAAAAACAACCCCATACAATGTCCCCCCCCCCCCCCCCCCCCACCAAACTTTACACCGGGCACAATGCAGTCAGACAAGTATCGTTCTCCTGGCAACCGCCAAACCCAGACTCGTCTATCGGATTTCCAGACGGAGAAGCGTGATTGGTCACTCCACTGGTCCAGTGTCAGTGCTGCATTCCACGCTTTGCATTGCGCTTGGTGATATAAGGCTTGGATGCAGCTGCTCGTCCATGGACACCCACACCATGAAGGCCAAATGAAGTTTGGAGGTCTGTAGTGATTGACTCTGCAGAAAGTTGGTGACCTCTGCGCACTATGCGCCTCAACATCCGCTGAACCTGCTGTCATTTTATGTGGCCGACCACTTTGTGGCTGAGTTGCTGTCATTCCCAATCGCTTCCACTTTGTTATAATCCCACTGACAGTTGATTGTGGAATATTTAGTAGTGAGGAAATTTCACGACTGGACTTGCACAGGTGGCTTCCGATCACGGTACCACACTGGAATTCACTGAGCTCCTGAGAGCGACCCGTCTGCAGGCCTAGGGGCTTGGTTTTATACACCTGTGGCCATGGAAGTGATTGGAAAACCTGAATTCAATGATTTGGATGGGCGAGTGAATACTTTTGGAAATATAGTGTATTAACCTCACATGCAATGACTCAAAAAGAAGGTCCACCTTGATGTTTAGGTCTGAAATTTAAAATCAACGTTATACTGATGAAGATCTGATGACAATAGTATATAATTAACTTCCATCCTCAGAAGAAATACCTTCACCAAGTATAGACCATGTGCTGTTTGAAATCTCTTTCAAGGCTTTGAAAATCATCAGGTCCATTCATATATTGGGTACCAGTATACAAATGACATTACAAAATCTTCTTCCTCACATTGCAGTGAGGTCTCCAAATCCCCAGTTTGTATGCAGTGTAGCATAACAGCCAGATTATCAAACACAGCATATTGAAAGTGCAATGCTTTGTCAATAGTACAACACAGAAAACAATTCAATACTCTAGTATTATAATATAATAATAATAATAATAATAATAATAATAATAATAATAATAATAATAATATAATAATACTCTAATGCATATAGGTGATGCATATATATCAAATTGCTCATGCTAATATGACTCAGACAAGCAGAAACCTAAAGCATATCTAAAACATATAGGTGAAGAGCTTTTTCTGACTTGTGACAGCTATAACTCATTCTGTACTGGTTTTAAATAGTGTAATCAATGTTAGGCAATGTTGTGTCCATATACCCATCTAACACACACTGTTAAATTTGTATTGAATTTGATTCATAAGCTTAACATTTGTTGAGTTTTGTGTTGAGAGAAAGGCACTGAATCAAAAAATCAGTTATGTTATGTTAGAGCTAAGCTAGCATTGGTCCACATGGACTGTTTTTGCCTGTTCTAGATTAAACACAGGTTTGACGTTTGTAAAACAGATTTCACATGTTTTTTATTCGCAGCTTGTAACAGACAATAATTATTTAGTTAGTATTTTTTGCCATATGCACTAGGAACCAGATGTCTGAAGCAAGAGAGAGAGAGACAGAGAGCAAGAGAGAGGGAGAAGGACAGAGATCGTGACAGAGAGACAGACAGACAGAGAGCAAGAGAGAGAGGGAGAGAGACAGAGACCAAGAGAGAGAGAGACAGACAGAGAGCAAGAGAGTGCGAGAGACAGAAAGTGAGAGAGATAGAGAGTGAGAGAGAGACCAACAGATAGAGAAACAGAGAAACAGACAGCCTCAGAGAAAGAGAGGGAAAGAGAGAGAGAGAGAAAGAGACAGACAGACAGAGAGCATGATAGAGAGAGACAGACAGACAGAGAGCAAGAGTGAGACAGAGAGCAAGAGAGAGGGAGAAGGACAGAGATTGTGACAGAGAGACAGACAGACACAGAGCAAGATAGAGAGAGACCGAGAGTGAGAGAGAGACAGAGAACGAAAGAGAGACTGACAGATAGAGAGAGAGAGACAGACAGACACAGAGAGAGAAAGAGAGGGAGAGAGAGAGAGGGAGAGAGAGAGAGAGAGGGAGAGACAGAGAGAGAGAGACAGACAGACAGACAGACAGACACAGAGAGAGAAAGAGAGGGAGAGAGAGAGAGAGAGAGAGAGAGAGAGAGAGAGACAGAGAGAGAGAGAGACACCCTGCCGGTGCTGACGCCAAACAACCCAGGATGAATGGAAATTGGTGTCAACAACAAGCGACTTGCTATTCTGCTCACCACTGTATGAGGCAGAATAGCGAGATGGATAGTTATTTCATTGCATGGCCAACTTCAGACAGTCTGTAAGCTCATGGCTAACACTGATATATGTACGGTGGCTAACTATGACTAATTTATTTCACTCACAAACTCTTACCTTGATTCCAGCTTCTATGGTGGAAGGAACCGCGTTTTTTTCAGCAGCCACATTTAAAGAAATTTGCTCTGCATTTTTTACTGGTCTTCATTCATCTTCGGTTTTTGGTGCAGTTTTAAAGTTGTTCATCCTCAGTATTTGTGTGTAGCAATTAGCCAGAACTTCAGGGTTTTCTGGTATTTGTAATGAGAACTGAAAAAAGACACTGTACTGTATTTTATCCATTTATTTTTGCATCCTGGTACAGCACAGTTCACCACCACTGTGAATGATTAAACAGCAAGGTGCAACTCTGATCTATCGTAGATCCTCTGATAAATACTCACATCACCTCTGAGTTTCGCTCATACCGTGTGATGCAATGCTGCCAACCCCAACACAAAAGCCACACAGGGTGGAAAGACACTACTGCCCACAGAAAACATTTATAACACTTATAACAAATACTTTAGCAGTATTTTACCATCATTACCGTGACTTATAGCAGATAAAATAATGATATTTTTAGTGTTAGCATAACAACATCTGGTTCCTAGAACTGTAATGGTGAACAATTTTGACTTGTTAAATTTTTCTAAAAAGGTGTACACTATATTACCAGAACTATTCACTCATCCATCCAAATCATTGAATTCAGGTGTTTCACTTCCATGGCCACAGGTGCATAAAACCAATCCCCTAGGCCTGCAGACTGCTTCTACAGACATTAGTGAAAGAATGGGTCGCTCTCAGGAGGTCAGTGAATTCCAGCATGGTACCGTGATCGGACGCCACCTGTGCAGCAAGTCCAGTCATGAAATTTCCTCACTACTAAATATTCCACAATCAACTGTCAGTGGTATTATAACAAAGTGGAAGTGATTGGGAACGACAGTAACTCAGCCACGAAGTGGTCGGACACATAAAGTGACAGAGCGGGGTCAGCGGATGCTGAGTCAATCGCTACAGACCTCCAAACTTCATGTGGCCTTCAGATCAGCTCAAGAACAGCGTAGAGAGCTTCATGGAATGGGTTTCCATGGCCGAGCAGCTGCATCTAAGCCTTACATCACCAAGTGCAGTGCAAAGCATAGAATGCAGTGGTGTAAAGCGCCGCCACTGAACTTTAGAGCAGTGGAGACGTGTTCTCTGGAGTGACCAATGACGCTTCTCCATCTGGACATGCAAATGTTCCCCACTGGTGCTGTGATACTACACTTCGTCTTGTATTTTGACAAACTTAAAAATTCATCAGCTGGAAGTAAGAGAAGGTTTAAAATTCCTCAGCATTACCAGAGAAGTATAAACTCTTATGCTCACCTCTGTTACTTAATTTCATGCTTCAGGGGTTTTTCACTGATACCCTGAACTAAGAGGAGCTCATTGGCTTCATGTTTGTCTATATGTTCATATTTATACATGGTTGTATATTTTAGTTTATTCCTAAGATCTAGCCTTGATGCATGGCAATATACTCCTCCTGGTCTCATCTCTGTGGCCAATTGATTTCTTAGAAGAATTTAAAACATGCTCCCTAAATAGCACCGCATACCCAGACAGCACTGTCACCCATAAAGCAAGACGGATTTGAGAGTAATGGCTCCTTTGGGTGTTGCTGTTTATATGTTAAATAAACCTTTTTAATTTATTCACTCAGCTCTAGTCAAAGAGTCTATACACAATAATGTGTTCCATAATCATATTAGATAAAAACAATAAACCGTAAACAAACAGAAACTGCAAAGTGTCTTTAAGGAAACATTTGTTTCTAAGCATTTGTTTCTGTAAGGAGACTCTTAATGCACTGTACTGAATTAAAAGTATATATTGATTACACAGCTTTGGGTTTTGGAGCATGCAGCATCTAGCTTATGGTTTGAAATATTTTTGTCCCAGTCTTAAAAAAAATCTAAGAATTCATTATGGATTTTAAAAGGAAATCTCTTTATATTTACGCAAACTAAAAGAAATAAGTAAATTTCCTTGCTTTTACTTGAAGAATATTATTTGAATATTTGTCAATAACCTCCTTTCACTCCCTCCACGGATTTTGGATTTGGATTTGATTTCGTCTGCTGTTTGTTTGCTGTTGCACATCTCATACATCTCAGTCTCATTTGGCCTTATTTGAGGTTTTTTTTTTCCAAAATTCAGTGTGCTACATTCACATGAGTCACTATTTCAATGATGTTGCAATACTTTTTACTTAAGGATGGCTTTAGGCTGCTCCTCCTATTTCTGTATTTCTACACTTCTATACTATATGTACGTCTATACTTAACCCACTTCTGTACTAATTCCACCTTTGTACTTAACTCACCTCTGTACTTAACCCACCTCTGTACTTCAGCCATCTCTGTACTAAATCCACATTTGTACTTAACCCACCGCTGTAGTTAACCTACCTCTGTACTAAACCCACCTTAGCACTTAATCCACCTCTGTACTTCATCCAACTCTGTACTTCAGCCACCTCTGTACTAAACCCACATTTGTACTTAACCCACCTCTGTAGTTAACCAACCTCTGTATTAAACCCACCTCTGTACTTCAGCCATCTCTGTACTTCAGCAATATCTGTACTTCACCCACCTCTGTACTTCACCCACCTCTGCACTTAACCCACTTCTATACTTAACCCAACTCTGTACTTATCCCACCTCTGTACTTCACCCACCTCTGTACTTCAACCACCCCTGTAATTCAGCCACGTCTGTACTTAACACACCTCTGTACCTCAGGCATGTCTGTACTTAACCCACCTTTGTACTACACCCACCTCTGTACTTCACCCACCTCTGTACCTCAGCCACGCCTGTACTTAACCCACCTCTGTACTTTACCCACTTCTGTACTTCAGCCACGTCTGTATTTAACCCACCCCTATACTAAACCCACCTTTGTACTAAACCCACCTCTGTACTTCAGCCATCTCTGTACTTATCCTGCCTCTTTATTTCACCTACCACTGTACTAAACCCACCTCTGTACTTAACCCACATTTGTACATAACCCACATCTGTACTTCGGCAACATCTTTACTTCAAGTACCTCTGTACTTCAGCCATCTCTATACATATCCCACCTCTGTACTTAACCCACCTCTGTACTTCAGCAAAGTCTGTACTACCCACGTCGGTACTTAAACCACCTCTGTAGTTATCCCACCTCTGTTTTTAGCCACCTTTGTACTTAACCCACCTGTGTTCATCAGCCACATCTGTACTTCAGCCACATCTGTACTAAACCCACTTCTGTATTTCACCCACCTATGTATTCAGCCACCTCTGTACTGCAGCCACCTCTGTACTGCAGCCACCTCTGTATTAAACCCACCTCTGTACTTTACCCATCCCTGTACTTCATCAACCTCTGTACTTCAGCCACCTCTGTACTTCACCCACCTCTGTTCTTCGTTCACCTCTGTACTTCACCCACCTCTGCACTTAACTCACTTCTGTACTTCTGCCATTTCTGCACTTTACCCACCTCTGTACTTCAGAAACGTCTATACTTCACCCACCGCTGTACTTCACCAAACTCTGTACTTAACCCACTTCTGTACTTAACCCACCTCTGTACTTTACCCACCTCTGTACTTCAGCCACCTCTGTACTAAACCTGCATTTGTACTTAACCCACCTCTGTAGTTAACCAACCTCTGTATTAAACCCACCTTTGAACTTAACCCACCTCTGTACTTCAGCCATCTCTGTACTTCAGCAATATCTGTACTTCACCCACCTCTGTACTTCACCCACCTCTGCACTTAACCCACTTCTGTACTTAACCCAACTCTGTACTTATCCCACCTCTGTACTTCACCCACCTCTGCACTTAACCCACTTCTGTACTTAACCCAACTCTGTACCTATCCCACCTCTGTACTTCACCCACCTCTGTACTTAACCCACCTCTGTAATTCAGCCACGTCTGTACTTAACATACAGAATCGCAGACGCTCGCAGGTAAAAGGGGAAGAGATTTATTACCTGAGGTAATCAAGAGAATCCCCAGAGGGAGAAAACATATATCCAAGTCCAATCCAAAGTCGTGACAAAAATCAGTCCAGGCAGGCAGAGGTACACAAGGGCAAAACAATACACAAAACCGGGTCAGGAATAGCGAGAAGTCGATACACAGGAAATACACAATAGATATACCGCTCAGTAATTGCATGGGAACAATACCTCGCAAAGAGTCCAAGTAAAGTCCCAGCTTATAAAGAAACAAACAGGTGCACAACATTAGAATTCCGGCTAATGTGATCGCTGACAGGTGTGGTGGAAGATCACATAATCCTCCCGAGCATTCTGGGAAGTGGAGTCCGACTTCCCCGTTGACTGCGTGACACACACCTCTGTACTAAACCCACCTTTGTGCTAAACCCACCTCTGTACTTCAGCCACCTCTGTACTTATCCTGCCTCTGTACTTCACCCACCTCTGTACTTCACCCACCTCTGCACTTAACCCACTTCTGTACTTCTGCAAAGTCTTTACTTCACCCACCGCTGTACTTCACCAACCTCTGTACTTAACCCACTTCTGTACTTAACCCACCTCTGTACTTTACCCACCTCTGTACTTCACCCACCTCTGTACTAAACCCACATTTGTACTTAACCCACCTCTGTAGTTAACCAACCTCTGTATTAAACCCACCTTTGTACTTAACCCACCTCTGTACTTCAGACATCTCTGCACTTAACCCACTTCTGTACTTAACCCAACTCTGTACTTAACCCACTTCTGTACTCAACCCAACTCTGTACTTATCCCACCTCTGTACTTAACCCACCTCTGTAATTCAGCCACATCTGTACTTAACACACCTCTGTACTAAACCCACCTTTGTACTAAACCCACCTCTGTACTTCAGCCACCTCTGTACTAAACCCACATTTGTACTTAACCCACCTCTGTACTTCACCAACATTCTGTACTTAACCCACTTCTGTACTTAACCCACCTCTGTACTTCACCAACCTCTGTACTTAACCCACTTCTGTACTTAACCCACCTCTGTACTTTACCCACCTCTGTACTTTACCCACCTCTGTACTTCAGCCACCTCTGTACTAAACCCACATTTGTACTTAACCCACCTCTGTAGTTAACCCACCTCTGTATTAAACCCACCTTTGTACTTAACCCCCCTCTGTATTTCAGCAATGTCTTTACTTCAAGTACCTCTGTACTTCAGCCATCTCTATACTTCTGCCATTTCTGCACTTTACCCACCTCTATACTTCAGCAATGTCTGTTCTTCACCCACCGCTACACTTCACCAACCTCTGTACTTAACCCAACTCTGTACTTATCCCACCTCTGTACTTCACCCACCTCTGTACCTCAGCCACGTCTGTACTTAACCCATCTCTATATTTTACCCACTTCTGTACTTCAGCCACATCTGTACTTAACCCACCTCTGTAATTCAGCCACGTCTGTACTTAACCCACCTCTGTACTAAACCCACCTTTGTACTAAACCCACCTCTGTACTTCAGCCACCACTGTACTTATCCTGCCTCTGTATTTCACCTACCACTGTACGAAACCCACATCTGTACTTCAGCAACGTCTTTACTTCAAGTACCTCTGTACTTCAGCCATCTCTATACTTATCCCACCTCTGTACTTAACCCACCTCTGTACTTCTGCCATTTCTGCACTTTTCCCACCACTGTACTTCAGCAACGTCTGTACTTCACCCACCGCTGTACTTCACCAACCTCTGTACTTAACCCACTTCTGTACTTAACCCACCTCTGTACTTTACCCACCTCTGTACTTTACCCACCTCTGTACTTCAGCCACCTCTGTACTAAACCCACATTTGTACTTAACCCACCTCTGTAGTTAACCCACCTCTGTATTAAACCCACCTTTGTACTTAATCCCCCTCTGTATTTCAGCAATGTCTTTACTTCAAGTACCTCTGTACTTCAGCCATCTCTATGCTTCTGCCATTTCTGCACTTTACCCACCTCTATACTTCAGCAATGTCTGTACTTCACCCACCGCTGTACTTCACCAACCTCTAAACTTAACCCAACTCTGTACTTATCCCACCTCTGTACCTCAGCCACGTCTGTACTAAACCCACATTTGTACTTAACCCACCTCTGTAGTTAACCCACCTCTGTATTAAACCCACCTTTGTACTTAACCCACCTCTGTACTTCAGCCATCTCTGTACTTCAGTAACATCTGTACTTCACCCACCTCTGTACTTCACCCACCTCTGCACTTTACCCACTTCTATACTTAACCCAACTCTGTACTTATCCCACCTCTGTACTTCACCCACCTTTGTACCTCATCCACGTCTGTACTTAACCCACCTCTGTACTTTACCCACTTCTGTACTTCAGCCACATCTGTACTTAACCCACCTCTGTACTTTAGCCACGTCTGTACTAAACCCACCTTTGTACTAAACCCACCTCTGTACTTCACCCACCTCTGTACCTCAGCCACACCTGTACTTAACCCACCTCTGTACTTTACCCACTTCTGTAATTCAGCCACGTCTGTATTTAACCCACCTTTGAACTAAACCCACCTCTGTACTTCAGCCATCTCTGTACTTATCCTGCCTCTGTATTTCACCTACCACTGTACTAAACCCACCTCTGTACTTTACTTACCTCTGTACTTAACCCACCTTTGTACTAAACCCACCTCTGTACTTCAGCCACGTCTGTATTTAACCCACCTTTGTACTAAACCCACCTCTGTACTTCAGCCATCTCTGTACTTATCCTGCCTCTGTATTTCACCTACCACTGTACTAAACCCACCTCTGTACTTTACTTACCTCTGTACTTAACCCACCTTTGTACTAAACCCACCTCTGTACTTCAGCCATCTCTATACTTATCCCACCTCTGTACTTCTGCCATTTCTGCACTTTTCCCACCGCTGTACTTCAGCAATATCTGTACTTCACCAACCTCTGTACTTAACCCAACTCTGTACTTATCCCACCTCTGTACTTCACCCACCTCTGTACCTCAGCCACGTCTGTACTAAACCCACATTTGTACTTAACCCACCTCTGTAGTTAACCCACCTCTGTATTAAACCCACCTTTGTACTTAATCCACCTCTGTACTTCAGCCATCTCTGTACTTCAGTAACATCTGTACTTCACCCACCTCTGTACTTCACCCACCTCTGTACCTCAGCCACGCCTGTACTTCAGCCACGTCTGTATTTAACCCACCTCTGTACTAAACCCACCTTTGGACTAAACCCACCTCTGTACTTCAGCCATCTCTGTACTTATCCTGCCTCTGTATTTCACCTACCACTGTACTAAACCCACCTCTGTACTTTACTTACCTCTGTACTTAACCCACCTTTGTACTAAACCCACCTCTGTACTTCAGCCATCTCTACACTTATCCCACCTCTGTACTTCTGCCATTTCTGCACTTTTCCCAACTCTGTATTTCAGCAATGTCTGTACTTCACCCACCGCTGTACTTCAGCCATCTCTGTACTTCAGTAACATCTGTACTTCACCCACCTCTGTACTTCACCCACCTCTGCACTTTACCCACTTCTATAATTAACCCAACTCTGTACTTATCCCACCTCTGTACTTCACCCACCTCTGTACCTCATCCACATCTGTACTTAACCCACCTCTGTACTTTACCCACTTCTGTACTTCAGCCATGTCTGTACTTAACCCACCTCTGTACTTTAGCCACGTCTGTACTAAACCCACCTTTGTACTAAACCCACCTCTGTACTTCACCCACCTCTCTACCTCAGCCACGCCTGTACTTAACCCACCTCTGTACTTTACCCACTTCTGTACTTCAGCCACGTCTGTATTTAACCCACCTCTGTACTAAACCCACCTTTGTACTAAACCCACCTCTGTACTTCAGCCATCTCTGTACTTATCCTGCCTCTGTATTTCACCTACCACTGTACTAAACCCACCTCTGTACTTTACTTACCTCTGTACTTAACCCACCTTTGTACTAAACCCACCTCTGTACTTCAGCCATCTCTATACTTATCCCACCTCTGTACTTCTGCCATTTCTGCACTTTTCCCACCTCTGTACTTCAGCAAAGTCTGTACTTCACCAAGCTCTGTACTTAACCCACGTCGGTACTTAAACCACCTCTGTAGTTATCCCACCTCTGTACTTTAGCCACCTTTGTACTTAACCCACCTGTGTTCATCAGCCACATCTGTACTTCAGCCTCATCTGTACTTAACCCACCTCTGTACTTATCCCTCCTCTGTCCTTTACCCTCCTCTGTACTTAACCCACCTTTGTACTTCAGCCACATCTGTACTTCAGCCACATCTGTACTTAACCCACCTCTGTACTTATCCCTCCTCTGTCCTTTACCCTCCTCTGTACTTAATCCTCCTCTGTACTTAACCCACCTCTGTAATTCAGCCACCTCTGTTCTTTACCCACCTGTCTACTAAACCAACCTTTTTACATTTACATTTACATTTACAGCATTTAGCAGATGCTCTTATCCAGAGCGACTTACAAGAAGTGCTTTGTCAATCTAGAGAAAGTATCTTTGCTAGTTACCAATAGCTTAGAGAAAAAGACAGTCCTGAGCTCAGATACTGCTAGAGAAAAATATGTCACTGCAGACACCAAGAGAAAAAGAAACAGTTGAACGCAGAACTTTGTGCCATTCAAATGCAATACAATAACAATAAGATACAATACAATAAATAAAATAAGTGCAGCTTATAGTTCAATGCTCATTTAAGTGCTGTGTAAAGAGATGAGTCTTCAGTCTGCGTTTGAAGACAGCAAGAGACTCTGCTGTTCGGACAGCCAGTGGGAGTTCATTCCACCACCTGGGTGCCAGTACAGAGAACATTCTCGATGCTCGTCTTCCGTGCACCTTGAAGGATGGTGGGTGAAGCCGAGCTGTACTCGAAGCTCGAAGGGCTCATGGTACAGTTCGAGATTTTACCATTGCCATCAAGTAGGTAGGGGCTGGTCCATTTTTGGCTTTGTAGGCCAGCGTTAGGGTTTTAAATCTGATGCGCGCAGCTACAGGAAGCCAGTGAAGGGAGCGCAGCAATGGGGTGACGTGGCTGAACTTGGGCAGATTGAAGACGAGTCGTGCTGCCGCATTCTGGATGAGTTGCAGAGGCTTGATGGTCTGCATGGGAAGACCAGCCAAGAGCAGGTTGCAGTAGTCAAGCCTTGAGATGACCAGAGACTGCACTAGCACCTGGGTGGCCTCTCGGGTGAGGAAGGGTCGGATCCTCCGGATGTTGTACAGTAGATACCTGCATGACCGAGTCAGGTTCGCGATGTGAGTCGAGAACGATAACTGGCCATCCAGGGTCACACCAAGACTTCTTGCCTCTGCAGATGGAACAATCCGGGAGTTCTCAAATGAGATAGCAAGATCATGAGGACCTGTAGTCGCAGGGATGAATATCAGCTCAGTCTTGCTGGGATTGAGCTTCAGGTGGTGGGCTGCCATCCATGTAGAGATGTCAGACAGGCATGCCGAGATGCGACTGGAAACCTGTGTGTCAGAGGGAGAGAAAGAAAACATTAGTTGAGTGTCATCAGCATAACAGTGGTAAGAGAAGCCATGAGAAGATATTACATCACCAAGAGATTTTTAATTTTTACTTAACCCACCTCTGTACTTCAGCAACATGTGTACTCAACCCACCTCTGTACTTATCCTTACTCTGTACTTTAACCACCTCTGTACTTTAGCCACCTCTGTACTTATCCCAACTCTGTACTTTACCCACCTCTGTACTTCAGCCGATTCTGTACTTAAGCCACCTCTGTACTTATCCCTACTCTGTACTTTACCCACCTCTGTACTTAACCCACCTATGTACTTCACCCACCTCTGTTCTTCATTCAACTCTGTACTTCACCTCTGTACTTCAACCACATCTGCACTTCTACCACCTCTGTACTTCAGCCACAGCTGAATTAAACCCACCACTTAACCCATCCCTGTACTTCATCTGCCTCTGTACTGCAGCCACCTCTGTACCTCAGCCACCTCTGTACTTCAGCCTCGTCTGTACTTAACCCACCTTTGTTCTTCAGCCACATCTGTACTTAACCCTCCTCTGTACATAACCCACCTCTGTACTTAACCCACCTCTGTACTTTATCCACCGCTGTATTTCTCCCACCTCTTTTCTTCATTCACCTCTGTACTTTACTGACCTCTGTACTTCAGCCTCATCTGTACTTAACCCACCTTTGTACTTCAGCCACCTCTGTACTTAACCCACCTCTGTCCTTTACCCTCCTCTGTAATTCAGCCACCTCTCTTCTTTACCCACTTGTCTACTAAACCCACTTTTTACTTAACCCACCACTGTACTTCAGCAACATCTGTACTTCACCCACCTCTGTACTTAACCCACCTGTGTACGTATCCCTACTCTGTACTTTAACCACCTCTGTACTTTTATCCAGAGCGACTTACATTTTGGATCATTTTACACAGGCTGGTCAAGGCAGTGTTAAGAGTCTTGCCCAAGGACTCTTATTGGTATAGTGTAGGGCGCTTGCCCAGGTGGGGATTGAACCCCAGTCTACAGCATGGAAGGCAGAGGTGCTACCCACTACACTATCCAACCACTGTATTGCAACCACCTCTGTACTTTACCCACCTCTGTACTTTACCCACCTCTGTTCTTCAGCCTCATCTGTACTTAACCTACCTCTGTACTTAACCCACCTCTGTACTTCATCCATCTCTGTACTTCAGCCACATCTGTACTTAACCTACCTCTGTACTTAACCCACCTCTGTACTTCATCCATCTCTGTACTTCAGCCACATCTGTACTTAACCCACCTCTGTACTTCAACTACCTCTGTACTTCAGCCACCTCTATACTTAACCATCCTCTGTACTTTACCCACCTCTGTACTTCAGCCACATGTGTACTTAACCATCCTCTGTTCTTAACCCACCTCTGTACTTAACCCTCTTCTGTACTTTACCCACCTCTGTACTTCAGCCACTTCTGTACTTAACCATCCTCTGTTCTTACCCCAACTCTGTACTTAACCCTCTTCTGTACTTTACCCACCTCTGTACTTCAGCCTCATCTGTACTTAAACCTCCTCTGTACTTAACCCATCTCCATACTTAACCCACCTCTTTACTTGAACCTACTCCGTACTTAACCCACCTCTGTACTTCATCCACTTCTGTACTTCAGTCATGTTTTTCTGTTGAGTTAATTTACCATCAAACATTTGATTGTTATTTGAGTGGTTGTTGTTTTGTTAAAATGGAACTACATCATTACATAATTAATTAGTTATTTAGACAAGGATTACTTTTATATTCAATTCATGTTCTGTGTGGAAACATTTTACTTTGCACATAAATATTTTTCTTTTTATGTTGAGAATTTACAAAAGTGGTAAAAAAGCAAAGGGTGATTTTGCAAAACACTGCACATCAAAAACCTTTCAGCAAACTCAAATTTTAAACGTATGATTTACTTTGTGGTCACCCTTCCTCTGCCTGGGTCTAGGTACCTCAGAAACATGGTTAACATTAATAGCCTGAAAATTCTGTGACCAATACCAAAGTTCTTATAGGAAAGTCTTTTCTCTCGGTGGCCATCTTTGTAACATTGCCATGCAGTTATTTCTAGCATTACAAGATTAGACTCATCTCTTTGAATGAGGAGGTGCCCAAATACTCAAAACTCATGGCCAAATTATGGTTTCAAACATTTGAAATCACTGATTAAATCTGACAAAAGAAAACAGTCTGGCGACTTCTCTTACACAGGTCTCCACGAGATTTACCTGCTGGTTGGCCTTTTCATCTTGAAGGGCAGGACTTTCTCCTCTAATGGACGCCACATTGAGTGTTATGAACATTCCCATTCATATTTGAACTAAATGACCGCTCTCGTCTTTTATAGCGTCTCTGCAAATACTGATTACTTATAAACAGCAAAATCACTTTTTCATAGGACATCGAGCCAGTGAGCCTCCAAACCATTTAGGCCAGGACTCCACAACTGTGGTCTTTATATCTGATGCCATTTCTTTGTAACTTAACAGAGAGTCCTGGAGGCCTGCTGTCCAGCACAGTTGATGATTTACCTGCTGAAACAGCCACTAAACCTGGCGATTATGAAACAAATTCAGGTGTTTTGAAGCAGGTAAATCACCAACTTGTGCACACCTGATCTAGAAGCTCCCAATCTAGGAATAAAGAAATTCCACCAGATATAAGGACAGCTTACAATGAAGAGGTACAGCACAACAGCCCCAGGACATAACAGGATGTATCTTTAGTAACAAAAATATTCAGCTCTGTTTAAGTTTTCAGGAAAAAAAAGAGGAAAGAATGAATGAAACACTTAATATGACAGTAGGTTAGCACCATGCGGGCTACTCCATTTGCAAGACAGAATTCCTTTATTCCAAAAGTGGGTCAGCAGTGAGTCACGCAAGCTCTTCAGTTAAATCAGCGGAAACTGTTAAGTTGTCTGAACCTCCACTCAGTAGGGGAATTTTGGAGAATTTAAGTGAAAGAAGTCATGAACTGAGTGCTTTTCAGATACTTTTCATGCCATAAGAAAGTGAGCTTTTTTAGATTAGGAGTATATTTTAAAGCACTAAAAGTAAACCATTCCTTTCTCTAGTGCACACAGTTTGATGAGACCTAAGAAACTGAAGTTGTCTTTCTGTTCTGGTTTCTGTAAGACATCATAAGTTCACAGCATTTGTAAATGGATCATTCTACCAAACTGGCTAAGAGTCAGAATTGAAAACAAATTTTGGATTTTTAACTGACTTGAAATTAGACACTGTGATGGACTGGCGACCTGTCCAGGGTGTATCGTGCCTTTCGCCCGAAGACTGCTGGGATAGGCTCCAGCACCCCCCCGCGACCCTGACGGAGAAGCGGCTTGGAAAATGGATGGATGGATGGATGGAAATTAGACAAAAATCCTTTAAGCTTAACTGTATACTTTCATTATGTTTCATTTATTCAAATGAATGTTCATTCCATCCATTGTGTCTGTACCAAAACATAACTATCATAACATAACAACAAATCATAACACTACCAAAACTTTACCAAATGTTTCAGTGGTGGCAATTTTCCCTAATTATTGACCGTAGACACTTACAAGGATTGCAATGATCTATATTGATCTATATAAACCCAGTGCATTAATTATGATAGTAATAAGTTTAAGTGACCCTTATTAGTCCCACAACGGGGAAATAGTTGTGTATATATAGTATAGTTGTGCATATATAGAATGTTTGTGTATAAATAGTAATAATAACAATGATAATAATGAGCAAAAATGATCATTTATAGAGTACTTTCTATTGGGAGGTGTCTGTCCCAAACCCGAACCCCTAAATTTTACTTAAAAATAATAAAATAATACTTACATTTTTAACAAAATACATTTTAACAATACTTACATTTTTAAGCTACAAAAATAAATAAATAAACTTCAAAAGTCTTATTCTATCCATGCCCTTGCATTTTAGAGCAGGAAGTGAACCTGCATCCCTGTCCCTCGTGGCCACATGGTGAACAGTTAGATTTCATTGTTTTGAAGTATATTTGCACTATTTATACCCACAGACCTTAATCTGCATGTGCCTTATGCAACTTTAGTGTTCATTTCAGGATGTTCTTATATTTATATATTTTTTATTATTCAATTTTTCTACAATTAATGTTTAGTGTTGTTTTAGTGTCTATTTAAATTCACACTTTTCCTGTTTACCATTTATGTAGTGTTATTTTTACACCACGGGGTCTGAGAGTAACACAGTTTCAGTTCACTGTATGTCCTGTACATGTTGTAGTATTGACAATAAAGCTGCCTTGACTAAATATGTACCAAAGTATGAAAATCAGTCTAAAAACTCATGAGTGTGTTTAATTTCCAATTAAATACATTTTTTTTTGTGTAAAATCATTAACATCTGATTTTCAGTGTGCACAGCTGTTCAAAGCTGTGATTCCGAGTCAAGTACCTGCCAGTTTTTTTGAGTTCTGCTCAAAATGAGCTAAAATTGTCGAAACACTTCCTAAAGTTTTGGTAGAGTTATGATTGTGACACAGTGTTCACTCATGTTTCAATAAAATAAACATTATTAAGGTACAGGGTCACTCAGCAAAAGGATTTTGGTCTAAAGTCTAAGTCACTTATGTGTACCAAAGTACCAAGTACTTCAAACTATTTCAGTGGAATGATCCATGTCTTTGAAAGATGTACTGAACGTTTTTTTTTTTTTTTTTTTTTACTCCAGCTCAGTGGAATACAAAGAAACAATGCCTGTGATGTTAAAGTGCAGCCTGTGATCTTTAATTTGTAAACATTTATTACCCCAGTCACTGACCTTTATATTCATAGGCCTCTCATTTCTCCCATGGACTGCAAATGAATGTTTTAACACATACAGTACTGTGCGAAAGTCTTAGGCACCCAAGACACATTTTCAAAATCTATTTATTTGTGTAGTTTGTGTTTATTTGCTGAGAAATTGTTAATATTTGAATAAACTAAATTTATAGAATATTAATTAATAATGATTTATATATATATATATATATATATATATATACTGCTCAAAAAATAAAGGGAACACTTAAACAACACAATATAACTCCAAGTAAAACTTCTGTGAAATCAAACTGTCCACTTAGGAAGCAACACTGATTGACAATCAATGTCACAGCTGTTGTGCAGATGGAATAGACAACATGTGGAAATCATTGGCAATTAGCAAGACACACTCAATAAAGGAGTGGTTCTGCAGGTGGGACCACAGACTACTTCTCAGTACCATTCTGCCTTCTGGCTGATGTTTTGGTCACTTTTGAATGTTGGTGGTGCTTTCACACTCGTGGTAGCATGAGACGGACTCTACAACCCACACAAGTGGCTCAGGTTGTGCAGCTCATCCAGAATGGCACATCAATGCGAGCTGTGTCAAGAAGGTTTGCTGTGTCTGTCAGCGTAGTGTCCAGAGCCTGGAGGCGCTACCAGGAGACAGGCCAGTACACCAGGAGACGTGGAGGAGGCCGTAGGAGAGCAATAACCCAGCAGCAGGACCACTACCTCCGCCTTTGTGCAAGGAGGAACAGGAGGTGCACTGCCAGAGCCCTGCAAAATGACCTCCAGCAGGCCACAAATGTGCATGTGTCTGCACAAACGGTTAGAAACCGACTCCATGAGGATGGTATGAGGGCCCGACGTCCACAGATGGGGGTTGTGCTCACAGCCCAACACCATGCAGGACGCTTGGCATTTGACAGAGAACACCAGGATTGGCAAATTCGCCAGTGGCGCCCTGTGCTCTTCACAGATGAAAGCAGGTTCACACTGAGCACATGTGACAGACGTGACAGAGTCTGGAGACGCCGTGGAGAGCGATCTGCTGCCTGCAACATCCTTCAGCATGACCGGTTTGGCAGTGGGTCAGTAATGGTGTGGGGTGGCATTCGGCCCTCCATGTGCTCGCCAGAGGTAGCCTGACTGCCATTAGGTACCGAGATGAGATCCTCAGACCCCTTGTGAGACCATATGCTGGTGCAGTTGGCCCTGGGTTCCACCTAATGCAGGACAATGCTAGACCTCATGTGGCTAGAGTGTGTCAGCAGTTCCTGCAAGATGAAGGCATTGAAGCTATGGACTGGCCCGCCCGTTCCCCAGACCTGAATCAGACATCATGTCTCGCTCCATCCACCAACGCCACGTTGCACCACAGACTGTCCAGGAGTTGGCAGATGCTTTAGTCCAGGTCTGGGAGGAGATCCCTCAGGAGACCATCCGCCACCTCATCAGGAGCATGCCCAGGCATTGTAGGGAGGTCATACAGGCATGTGGAGGCCACACACAATACTGAGCCTCATTTTGAATCGTTTTAAAGACATTACATCAAAGTTGGATCAGCCCGTCGTGTGTTTTTCCACTTTAATTTTGTGTGTGACTCCTGGTTTGACCAATCAGTGCTTCAGTAAATTGTGCTCATGATGTAATTGATGATATTAACAAGTTTCTGTGAAGGTGTCAAGGAAAAATATGGACCCAAGAAATTCTTGTTACTTTTTATTGTCTTTATGTTTATTTGAATTATGAATATGACTTTATTATAATGGATATTGTGATAAACTCACTGCTGAGGTCAATTGTTTAAAAATTTGCTTAGATGCCTAAAACTTTTGCATAGTACTGTATAATTATTATTTTTATTATTATTATGTTGAAAATGAATATTTTACTGGTTACAATTCATTTTAGACCTGCAAAGTACTTTTTTTTACAAATCTCAAGAACCCAAGAAACAAGAAGATTTCTTTCTTTTGTCTTTCTCTTTTACACAAATTCATTCAGAATAGTTGAATGTGAAATTCTCTACACAAATTTTGTTTTTACACTGTGTATTTACATATATCTGGCAGCAGGGGTGCCATACAAAATCCGTTAATTAAGACTAGGTTTTCTCAATTATGATAAAAAATACATATATTATTTGACCATAATAGCAACAATAACAGCCCTTAAAATAAATGCAAATGTAAAATAAAGTTGATAATTAGTCTGTATGAATTTACAGTCTCTATCTGTAAATTAACAACAAATACAGTATACATATGGTTTAGTTACTCCACAGGAGTCGTGTCACTGGTGTTACCACATAACAAAAAAAATGATGACATCACTCGACTCCCTTTCACCTGCTTTCTGAGGATCTTTGAAGAAAAGCACATTATGAGGCCACTGTGTCTTTCAGATCTCAAGAGATTTTCTCATTCAGCTCATGATTTCATATGAAGCTTTTAGCTGAAGTCACTGGTGTGACCGACTTTGTTCTGAGGTCATTGTGAAAAAATTTGAATACAAATGGATTAAATTCCTTATTTTAGTGGATTTTCCATGACTGACAGCATGTGGTTTGATGCTCTGTAGCAGCTGTTCTGTAAAATGCATTTTTCATTAAAAATGTCTCTGGTCTTTCCTTTATTATGTGTAACACCAATGATGACTGGGAACACCAGTGACTCCTATGGATGGATTGAAAAGTCGAATGACTCATTGGCTGTACTGATCTTTTTTCAGCTTTAGTCCTCATTCTCAGGACTCATTAACTACCTCTACATATATTCCCTCTTTTGGTCTTGTACCTTGTTTAGCTGAGGTCTGATGTCCTGTAGTGTAGTCGTTTCAAGTGCTTTGACACGTGTTTTAAGTTTTTTGTCAAATAGATCTGCCTGCCTGATTTTGACCCCTGCCTGTAATGACTATGAGGCTTGGATTGTGTCTAATAAAGTTATTCTGCATTATATTACAGAACTATGTCACCTTATAACACACAACTTATATTGTAGTCTGCCAATAATGGATTAACAGCCAAAACATTCTTAAAACTATGATGAAAACAGTCTCAGACATGTCTGTGAATGAGTTTTAGGAGCTATTAAACTCTTCAGACATCTGGTTTCCATCACCACCACTGTGAACAACTCTGAAATATTTCTAGAACTATGTTTTTACATCAATCCACTCCGAATAACTTTGTTTAGCCCTTTAATAATGTAGATATTATGAACCATCGATGGAGTTCTGTGGAATCACTCAGAGGCTTAGCCAAAACATTAAGTGTGTCAAAATCAACTGTTCAGAAAACTGTGAAGAAGACTTTTAATTATGAATTAAAAAGCTGCTTCACAGATCAAAAACAGCATCAGATCAAAAAAAGATGTAGGCACAGATGTGTCAAAGACTACCATAGAGAGAACATGACCTCCGAGTTACAGTTTGCTAAAAGAACATGAAAAAGGCTGTAGAGTTCTCAGAAAACATCTTTCAGACAGATGAGATGAAGATTAACCAGATTAAAGGAATGCAGGCGGTGTGGAGAAACAAACAAATTAACACCTGCATCGTTAGTTTAACTCCAGCTGGACACACATTAACACTGGGTCATTCAAGCGGACTTAGAGCATGTCCAGTCACATCATGGATTTCAATAAAAAGTGAATTTGATTCATTTAAACATGCAAATTTTCCAAGCTGTAGTTTTAGTTTTTAGTTTTAGCTTTTTAAGTTTTAGTTTAGTTTAATAATTTGCTCTGTTAGGCTTTAAATTACTTCACAAATACTGAGTTTAAGCACTTATAACTGAGCTGAAATATTATGTGCATACAGTAGTAATGTAACAATCAGAGTAAAATTTTACCTTGAATAAGCTGGTTTTGTGCTAATAAATGCCCTGAATCGGTTAATTTATCGGAGGATGTACTTTTGACGCCAGATTGTGAAATATTTCATCCCTGAGCAATATTTTAGCCAAATGTAATCTTCCAGTTTTCAAAATATTTTATTTAGGTTTTATGCAGTATTCCTACATTTTTAGGAAATCCATTTCATAGGCCTCTTTAACTTTATTCCTATTTCCCAAATAGGACTCAATCCATTCCCTTCAAACTTAACATATCATGCACAACATAACATGCATATCATGGATTTTGTGTTGTAGTACTCAAGTCAGGTCTTGATCTCAAGACCATAACTAAACAGTCTCGGTCTTGTCTTAGTCTCAATATCATTTGGCATCTGTAATGCGGTGGAGTGATGATGAGGCAGATGCAAGTGCGAAGAGAAGCGAGATTTTTTAGGGGTAAATCCAGATTCAGGTTCAAAATGGTCCAGGTGATTGAGAAACAGACATGACAAAAAGAAAGACAGACTAAACAAATAACGGAAGTCAGAGTCAAGACCAGCCAACTCACAAGGGAAAGCACAAGGCAGACACAGGTTAACAGACACAGGTGAACAAGCCGCAGGTGGTTAACAAGAGGGTTTACAAGACACAGGTGAAAACGATCAACGGCGCAGTTTAGAAACAAGGGGGCAGGACAGGGAAGAAACAAAACAAGGAAGCAAAACAAAAGCACATGGAAGACTGGGAGGGGCCAATTGTGACAGCCTCAGTCTTATTTGGAAACTGTTCCCAAGACCAGCTGAGTGTGATGCCCCCTATCATTATTGAATATCAACAAAACTTACAAACACAATAAAATAGTCCTTTCTCTACACGTTTAAATAAAATCTGTTCACTGCTCATTGATAATCTAAATTAATCTTTCCATGATGCTTAACCTCTTGTTCCCCAAGGTATAATTGGGTTTGTTCATCTGGATTTCCTTGACTAAATCCTAAGGCAAATTATTCAGTAACTGCATGAAATAAACTTACATTTTTATTTAATTTATTTATTTTTTTGTAAAAGCTCCCCTCAATTGAACAGAACATGTGTTTTATGATCTACACATGTCACTATATGCATACAATTTACTGCTGAAAGCCAAAAATCTTAGACACTGTTTGTGTTATTTTATAAAAGTAATATTTACAGAGCAGATCACTGAAGAGACGCCATCTGTTTATAGTTAGTAGCCTAGATTTGGGGGAAAATGGGTCGACTTTAAGTAGAAAAACAAACTGAGTTCAGCTTCTTTTATTATAAGGGTTTAAAATGACATCACCGTCTATTTGACTGGAAAGAGGATGTTACAGCCTCATACGATGCCCAGCTTCTGAATGTAGCTCATGAAATATGAAAGTTATGAAGAACATGACCAATTGCACTTTGGAGCCACCGGTGGTCCCGAGGAGTTTAAGTATAATTTGCTTGTTGATTCCAAAATTCAAACATTCTTTGAAAACAGGTCAGACCTGTCACTGACACCTCCATCACTAATGTCTTTCTGGATGCCACTTCCCATAATCCCCTTGACCAACTTTACTATATATAATAAATGATCATGAATGTATAACGAGCTACATGCAAATTTTATTTCTGCCTCCTTTCTTCTTTTTCATCATCATCATCGTTAACCACTTAGTCCAGATAGGGTCACAGTAGCAGTTGAGAGAGTAGAGAATCCCAGATGACCCTGTCCCCCGCAATTTCCTCCAGCTCATTCCCGGGCACCACACACCGCTCTCAGGCCAAACCCCTACCGGGGGGCATCCAGGGGATGATTGAACCACCTCAGCTGGCTCCTCTCAATGCAGAAGAGTAGTGGTTCTACTCCGAGCTCCTCTTGGATGGCCGAGTTCCTCACCCAATTGAATAGAGTGTAGCCCGCCACCCTGTGAAGAGGCTCATTTCCCCCACCTGTATTCGCGATCTTGTTCTTTCGGACATTACCCACAGCTCATGACCACAGGTGAGGGTCAGGATGTAGACCAACTGGTAAACAGAGTGCTTCGCCTTATAGCTCAGCTCCCTCTAAACCACTGCAGTCTGGTACAGTGACTGCATTACTGCTGTCGCCTGTCCCAACCTGTGGCCAATCTCACCATGCCTCTTCCCATCAGTTGTGAAACAAGACCCCAAAATACTTAAACTCCTCCACAGTGGGCAGCTCCTCTCCCATTACCTGGAGTGGACATGCCATCCTTTTTAATCTTCTGCCATCTTCTTTTTATTTTGTATCTAAAAATGTGAGATGTTGTCTCAGTCTTACTTTCAGTGGTCTTGATTATGACACTACTCTTTTTACAAATCTCAAGGAAGCAGAGTTCAGTCATTCTGCTGGCAGTCATGGCCCAGTCCCATTTCACCCCTCACCCCTACCACTGAACCCTTAGCCCTCTGTTTTGCGTGTTCACGTCTAGGGGTAGGATTTCCTGATTCTTGTTGAGATAGAGGGGTAGGGTGAGGTGTTAGGACTACATCACCCTCCAAACTTAGGTTTTTCAGAGACTCCAATCAGAGAGATATGAGAAAAAAAGAAAAATCAGCAAGATGGAGCTCAAGAGACCAAAGAAACCCACAAATGTGAACATTTTCTCTGCAAAAGAAAAACAACAATAACCACTGTTTTATCTTAGTTTAATGTGGTTTCAGTTTATGGTAATTTTTCTTCATAATAAGCATAAAAACATCACTAATAGTGTCTCGGTAGCTAGCTGGCTAACTTTCCTGTTCTACTTCAAATAGTCCAGCAGTTCTGATACCTGAAGCTCCAGAATGTAATTGCTGCACCATTTAAGGTGGAACAGGAAAATTTGAACAAGAATCTGGTGAATATCTGATTTCAGCTTCACATCACTGAAAATTTAGGGGTGGGTGATAATAAATAATTAGCCCCCTATTTGAAGGCACATGATGCCCTAAATGTAACTAAAGCCCAGGAGTGAGGAGCTGAAGACGGGCAGGGTCGCCTACAGAGCAGTGCTTGTAGCTGTTAATGAAGCAATTATTTATTTATTTATTTTATTTGAGGTTTGTCCCATTTCGTACAGCAAGATTTTGACCACTACCCCTTGTAACACAGTTTTGCATGGCTGCTTGATTTAAATGTAGCTTTTTTGCTGAAATATTTCAATGGAAATGTATGATGTGATCATACAGAGCTTAGTTGAGTTGGCATGGAATGTCTTGTTCACAATTCAAAGTGCACATAGTCTATGTCCAAGAGCAGCACGGTGGCACGGTGGCGTGGTGGGTAGCGCTGTCGCCTCACAGCAAGGAGGGCCTGGGTTCGATTCCCCGGCCGGGTGACCGGGGTCCTCTCTGTGTTGAGTTTGCATGTTCTCCCCGTGTCTGCGTGGGTTTCCTCCGGGTTCTCCGGTTTCCTCCCACAGTCCAAAAGACATGCAGTCAGGTCAATTGTGTAAAAATGATCAAATTGTAAGTCGCTCTGGATAAGAGCGTCAGCCAAATGCTGGTAATGTAAAGCAGTGGTATTAATTAAAGTTATTGAAATTCACTAAGGTCCAGTTGGAGAAAATTTCCTAAAGCGAAGGTCCGGAACATCATAATGTCTAACTTGCATCCTGACTCGGTGCCATATATTGTTTACTGAAGTAGCTGAGTAGGAATATCAACATCTTATACAGCCAACAACTGAATATCAGACCAAATAAAGTCCAGTTCGGTCACATTTCAACAATATTTACTGCCAGTTTTCTTTTTTTCGATCACGCCGTGTGAAATAACTTCCCTCTGGCTCATTTTCTTCTCTGATTGCTGTTTCTTGCCTCGTCAGTTCCCTGTGTGGCATCACTCACTCGAGTCTCAGTGCTCACCGTAATGCACAGATCTGATTGGCTGAGTAGTGCCACGTGTGATATTTACAGTGCATGTGATTGGTCTGTGAATCTTCCGGTCGCTAAAGCTACCATAAAGGCTTAAAGTTATGCCAGTTAGAATATGACCACCCCATCAAAATTAAATAATTCTCTACAGTTTAACGTTTACACGTCCAGGTCCGCATGGGACAGCATCTGGTTCCAGACTCAGACCTCAGTCCGCCTATTAGTGACCTCTGTCCTACAGTTTGTATACATTTGCTCATCTATTTTTTCTTCTTGAATCAAGGGTATAAATAGAGAGTTTGTTCCTCCTTTACTGCAGTAAAAGCTCCTACTCTTCTGGGAAGGCTTTACACTAGATGTTGGAACATTGCTATGAAGATTTGATTGCATTCAAGCACAAGATCACTAATGAGGTCAGTTACTGACATTGGATGATTAGTTCTGGATCACACGCATGTGATAATGTTGAGCTCCTCCAGATCATCCTATTGCCAGTGCTTTTCACCTCAATTAAGTAACTGAATTCACTAATTAGACAAGGTGCCTGGATATTGTGGGCATATAATGTATACCATACAGTGTTAGCATACTCAAAAAAGTCATCTTATACTGCAGTATGCTTATGTTTCTTGTTACTTCATGGAAAGAGTAATCGTATTACTTATTATTTCTACATTAAAAAAAACTGTATAAACTCAATAGTTCTGTTCTATTTTATAGTTATATTACAGTATATTTTACTAGTTTAAATACAATAAACATCATTTAAAAGGCCAGACAGTCACCCTACCTTTGATCAAGATACAGCCAGTTATGTTTGTTTAAAGTCATGAATGGGTATAAACCAAGAAACTAGCCAATAGAAACAGTTCACAATTTCACAACAGTTAAAAATAAAATCTAAAGCTTACAGAGATGTTTCTGAATGAAACTGAGTCTGATCTGTTTAGTTAACGTTGAGGTTTTATCTTCATCAGTAAGGGAGATTTCTATCCATCATATTTATATTAGTGTGGTTTGATGCTTTAACAGATTGTTTGTAGAGCTTGCAGTGCACTGCACTGCTCATAGCCACAGTCAGAGTAATGTTGTCACCGGTAGTACACATGGAAATTATGTACAAGGACAGTATGGATATTGTCCAGAGATGATCAGTGATTTCAATGCATTACACAGAATTTATTTTGTTGTCTGTTGTACTAATAACAGAGTTATTATTAAGTCATTAACTGAAATAAGAATTTATACCATTATACATTGAATTTCTTTGCTACAGGAAAAATCACTGTAATGCGTTACTTTGTGCCCCATTATCCACTGACTCCCAAAGCTGGTCCACATGAACTGCCTTCCCGTTAGAGTGTAGCTCCAAACTGCACTACCTGACTGTAATGAAGGTCTTCAGGAGCATTTGAATAATAGAGCAAGGCTTTTAGGATCTAAGTTGAAGATGGTATTTTATTTTAGGAAGTGTTTGCTTTACTCAACAGGCACAAAAAACAGCTTAAGTTTTTAGATTATGGTAATTTTTGATTTTTGGTAATATTGATGGTGGGTATACTTCAAAGAGGGTGACGCACTCTATTCGTCATTCAGCATTAAGATTTCTAACAGAAGCTACATATTCAACTCATCATGTGAACTTTATGAAATGGTTGGTTGGCCTTCAGTTTCAGTGCGAAGAGAAATTCATTGGATATTTTTGTCTGTAAAGTAATTATTGCTCACCTTCCTTCATATTTGTCTACATTCATATCAACAAATAAGTCACAGTGCAATTGATGTTCTAATACTTATATCCAGGTGGATGTTTCAGTAGTACGGTCTGAATGATCTGCAAAACCATGTGAAATAGGAGTTTATTTCCTTAATTGAATTCAACATGATTGTTAAAGAACTGAATCATTCTGTTTGTTCTTCTTTTTAATTAGGTTTTGACCATGATTTGATTCTGTTGCTTGTGGTTGTGTTGTTTCTTTGTTGATTGTTTTGTATGCTGCCTTCTTGGCCAGGGCTCACTTGTAAAGGAGATTTTTAATCTTAATGTGACTACCCTGGCTAAATAAAGGTAAAATTAAAATAAATAAGTAAAATACACTCTCCAGCATGGCAGATCTCCAGGACTTGGTATGGGTGTGATGAGGAAAATGCATTGCCCATTATCAGAGACTGTGTATGTGTGTGTGTGTAATACCTACCTGTAATACTCACCTGTTGTCTGTTCCCTAGCAGAGACAGCAAAGAGAGGCAGAACAGACTGAGCTCACTCATGAGTGCAGAGAGGTCTATCAACCTAGATCCTAGAAAACAAAATGAGACAGGTCAATAAATGTGCGCACTGTATTAAAACACTTTACCGGTAACATTAAGTACTAAGGCCTTTGATTGTGTTAGATCATGGTTGTAGTTATCCTTGTTTTAACCCACTCTTAGGGGACAGCAACACCCCTGTGGCATGGAATTGGGCTGGCTCAGGTGATACAGGGGTGGGGCTAATCCTGTAAGAAGTATGGGAGAGGCTATCTTGATAGTACTCATCACAGACTGAGACACAGCTGAGGTACATCACAGACTGAGACACAGCTGAGGTAGATGTGAGTAGTGAAATTTATTTTCAAGTCAAAGTTTATTTATATAGCACTTTCTACAACAGGTGTCATCACAAAGCAGCTTTACAGAAGACTCTGGGTCCGAGTCCCCATGAGCGTCTTACTCCTTAAGACCAAGAGGAAGAAACCTTGTAAGGAACCAAGACACAAAAGGGGAGCCCATCCTCCTCTGTTAACAGAGCTCAGCAGAGAGAGGCAGGTCTAGTTATTACAGTCATATTACAGAGTAATGAGGCTCCCTGAGATGTTGGTGCCCCTCTGCTCTACGTCTACAAACCTGAGTGAGTGAGTGAGTGAGTGAGTGAGTGAGTGAGTGAGTGAGTGAGTGAGTGAGTGAGTGAGTGAGTGAGTGAGTGAGTGAGTGAGAGCAGCGGGACGACAGCAACAACACTCCCAGCTTACCGTAATACTCTATGACCATGAACCCCAAGATCTGCACCTTTTATCTAACAGGAAACACTAATTACCAAAGGCTCGACTAAACAAGTGGATTTTTAGCATAGACTTAAAGACTGAGGCTGTGTCTGAGTCCCGAACACTGACTGAAGGATTATTCCAAAGTTGGAGGGGCTTTGTGTGAGAGGCTCCTCCCCCTAATGTACCTTAATTAATTCTAGGTACTGATAGTAATCCAGCACCTTGAGATCTAAGTAGGCATGATGGTTAATAATAGGAGAGAAGTTCACTCAGGCACTGAGGGGTGAGTCTGTTTAGAGCTTAATAGGTCAGTAAAAGAAGCCAATCAGACGTTTAGTTCTATGGACTAAATATACTTACCTGTGCTGCTATTGAGTCAGGCAAATATTTTAACTACAGTTTGTTTTCATTTGCACAGTTTTTCTTTTGTGTGTTTTACACGTCTTTATATAAATCACTTACCATTTGAGCAGAACCACTCAGATACCTTCCACCTGCAACTTCATCCCTCACACCATTCAGTCACGATCTACCCGGTGACTTGGTGTCTCCTCATGGGGTTCGGTGAAGCATCATTACAATTGGCACCACTGGTGTACACCAAACCATTTCTATAATGGTCATAAAATAGTAGCATAAAGACCTGAATGTATTTGGCAGCTGATGGATCCAACAATCAAGCTGACAAAGGCAGAAGGAGCACAAATTCAAAGCAAGAGGAGCTTAACTACCTTACAACTTGATGCATGGTGCCTCACCTTGTAAAGGCCTTGTAAAGACTTCTTGCGAACCGAAATTCTCGTGGGTTGTGTGAAGCCAGAATCGCATTTGTGACCTTACAAGGTCGCATACTTTCTGAGATTTGGTGCAGCTTGTCAAGGATGCTCCACGTGATGCTATGACATTTTAGAAGTTTAATGGCTGTTGGAAAACGATTGTTTCACAGTTCTAACTATGGCGATGTTTGAGTTCAGAATACTGCCACTATTTCAGGTGGAATGGGAAAATTCAAACAAAAAGCTTGAAGGTGAATAGAAATAATAGAAAGAAACTTCTCACCTCTTGTGAGCCTAAATATAAACTAACCTGTATGTTTTGATGCTTGGTACTAGTTAGTATTACCGAATAACAGACTTAATATCTTACAATAATTGTTTATTTAACAAATGTACATTTCACAGTGAAATATTAGTGTGTCTGCCAAAGTCAAAGCACACTCTGTATTTAGATCATAGCTATGTCTAGTTACCTGTGCATCATCCTGAGCTATGAATATGTCTTTCCAAAGAGAAGGTAGCAGTGCACATCAGTTTCAGAGTATCGGACACAGTATTCATGTCCAATCACTCTCTTTTAGATTGTCTCAATGTTTATTTATTACTTTCTACCAATAGAGTGTGGAGTGTCTGCCAAAGTTGAAGCTCCTCAACGTTGTCCATCTTTGTTTCATGGCACACCTCTTTTTTACTGACCAATCATAGACTCTGTTGCGTAGCGTCTTCGTCCGCGGAGTTTGCCCAGCTGCCATGTGTATGACATGGAGAACGAAACCTCCACATGACGTCTGCGGTTGTTACATCGTATTGTTCGTTGAAGCCAGGCGAACATCATGATTCACATGATTCACATATGAAAATTGCTACATCGGTAATGCAGGAAAATATAAAAAACTCTCTAAAGCACTGCCTGTTTTGTCAGCCAGTCCCAAGTTCACAGAGCTTTATTTGTCATATGTACATTATGCCATAGACTTACATACATTGAAATGCTTGTGGTGAAGCTCAGGTAATCAAGATAGATAGACAGATAGACAGACAGACAGACAAACAGACAGACAAACAGACAGATAGATAGATACAGACAGACAAACAGACAGATAGATAGATAGATAGATAGATAGATAGATAGATAGATAGATAGATAGATAGATAGAAAGATAGATAGATAGATAGATAGATAGATAGATAGATAGATAGATAGATAGATAGATATTAGCAGGCAGTAGCAGTCACACAACACAATCATTGCCCACCTTGCCCACCACAATCCTCCTTCAGTAGCTTTTTCGTGTCTTGCTGCTGCTGTCCATCTTCACATGATCCACGTATGAAAATCACAACATTGGTAATGCAAGAATAAGTAATAAACTCTGCAGAGCACTGCCTGCTGTGACAGCCAGTCCCAAATTCACAGTTGTCAAAAGATTTGCTACTCTTATCTCTCAAGCTGATGGTAGACTCTTGTTCTACTTTCCATTACATCTTAAATAGTGCAGCAGTAACATACCAGCACCCGTACAGGCATCTAAATGTACATACTAAATCATTTAAGGTAAAACAGGAAAAGAGACTAAGAAGTCAAATTTTGTTTTCATCTAATATCTATCTACTGTCTGAGGTTCAGTTACCGTGAAACCAGGGCTGCATCACTTGAGGTGGTTAAACCCCACAATTACTCCAGATATACCCTTAAATACATGGAGATTCACTCGAAAGAGGCCCTGAATATTCCATTGTAAGTCCTGTTAGGATGAAGCAATCTGAACTAAAAAAAAATACACTATATACCATGACGTACACTATATTTCCAAAAGTATTCACCCACCCATCCAAATCATTGAATTCAGGTGTTCCAATCATTTCCATGGCCACAGGTGTATAAAACCAATCCCCTAGGCCTGCAGACTGCTTCTACAAACATTAGTGAAAGAATGGGTCACTCTCAGGAGCTCAGTGAATTCCAGCATGGTACCGTGATCGGACACCACCTGTGCAACAAGTCCAGTCGTGAAATTTCCTCACTACTAAATATTCCACTGTCAACTGTCAGTGGGATTATAACAAAGTGGAAGTGATTGGGAACGACAGCAACTCAGCCACAAAGTGGTCGGCCACGTAAAATGACAGAGCGGGGTCAACAGATGCTGAGGCACATAGTGCACAGAGGTCACCAACTTTCTGCAGAGTCCTTCACTACAGACCTCCAAACTTCATGTTGTTTTCAGAATAGCCCAAGAACAGCGGAGAGAGCTTCATGGAATGGGTTTCCATGGCCGAGCAGCTGCATCCAAGCCTTACATCACCAAGTGCAATGCAAAGCGTGGAATGTTGTGGTGTTAAGGGCTGCCACTGGACTCTAGAGCAGTGGAGACATGTTCTCTGGAGTGACCAATCACGCTACTCTGTCTGGCAATCCGATGGACAAGTCTGGGTTTGGCAGCTCCAAGGAGAACGCTACTTGTCTGACTGCATTGTGCCAAGTGTAAAGTTTGGTGGAGGGGGAATTATGGTGTGGGGTTGTTTTTCAGAAGTTGGGCCCCACAGTTGCAAGGAACTCTTAATGCTTCAGCACCAAGAGATTTTGGACCATTTCATGCTCCCAACTTTGTGGGAACAGTTTGGGGATGGCCCCTTCCTGTTCCAACATGACTGCGCACCAGTGCACAAGGCAGGTCCATAAAGACATGGATGGGCAAGTTTTGTGTGGAAGAGCTTGATTGTCCTGCACAGAGTCCTGACCTCAACCCGACAGAACAGCTTTGGGATGAATTAGAGCAGAGACCTTCTCATCCAACATCAGTGTCTGACCTCACAAATGCGCTTTTGGAAGAACGATCATAAATTCCCATAAACACACTCCTAAATCTTGTGGAAAGCCTTCCCAGAAGATTTGAAGCTGTTATAGCTGCAAAAGGTGGGCCGACATCATATCAAACCCTATGGATTAAGAATGGGATCTCACTCAATTTTATATGTGTGTGAAGGCAGACGAGCAAATACTTTTGGAAAATTTAATGTGTGATGTAATCGATTGCATTACATGGGATGCTGGAAGTGATCCGTTTTCTGCCAGACACATTTCGACATGGCTCTCAATGCTCCTGACCATCTCGGCAAGCATATCAGGGGGAATAGCACCAATTTCATGTTGGCTGTTTTTTTTTTTTTTGGATAGCCTTCACAATGAGAAGGGATCAAGTCCAGTTTCTCTACCATCTTCTGTCTAACAGTCTTTGAGGGTACATCACAAACATCATATTTCTTCCTAAATTCACTCTGACATCACTTAAACGAATTTGTGACCCAACAGGTTCACACCATGATGACGTGCTGCTCAATACTGTACACAAACCTCCTGATGAGAAGTCGAGTGAAGTGCACGTGGAAGTTGCAAACTGAGTTTAAACGTTGCAACGGCTGTCCAGCAGCCCCCTCATCGCTCCGACACAGGGGCATCCCAGCTTGTCCTAAGCGCCATATACTGAGGAGCACATTGCTTCGTCCAGGCTTGAGTTAATACAGAATATTCGGTGCCTCTTTTGAGTGAATGCCCCTATATAACATTTACAGTTTGCCTGAGCATGCTTCTATGTGAGTATATGAGCTTACAGTAAGCAGCCCAAAACACAGTTACCCTCTTCGACGTTGCAGCAGCCCTAACAGAGATGCTGGGCTGAGCGTGCAGTGGCCCATTTAATGAAGGCTGAATGAATTTGCTGTCCTACATATGCCGATGCCTTCCAAACTCCTGTAAATGCCACCAGTGCAGGCAGTTCTGATAGAGCACAGTGCCAGTTTTTCATTCCAGCTATGTGAAAGCACACCTGAACAATTTGTTTAAATCATCATTTTTCACATTTCACCTTTATAAATGAGCCAACTTTTCCACTTCATCCAAGCATAAAAACTTCTTTTGCAATATGTTTTCAAATTTCTGGCTTTTCCATCCAGGATTTTTCATGCACATTTCTAAAGTCGGATTAAAGACTCTTAATTGGGTGGGCTACTTTCTGTTTTGGAAAAGTGAAAGCAGCAGGGAGAGGTTTTCCCCCCTGATTCAGGAGCTGAAACTTTGAATGTTGTCACATTTAACTTAAACATCTGTGGCCCAGCATGCGCTGCTTTTGGATTTGCACACCTTACATGATGGAATGCACACACGTTTTAAGAAATGTTACACGTTTGCTGTTGCTATGCCAACCACAGAAAAAACAGAGATTAGCTTGTCTTGTTTGCCAAATATGAAGAGTGCGAACAAAATAATATCAATTTTTCACCATCCAAAAAAGCACATTTAATTTTTGATATCAATTCTGTAATTTCATTATTTTCTTTTTTTCTGTAACTGTAGTGGAGAAAAACACAGTTATCTTTATCTAATATACACTCACCAGCCACTATATTAGGTACGCCTTGCTAGTAAAAGGTTGGACCCCCTTTTGCCTTTGGTATTTTCCTCCACACAACTGCCGCTCACTGGATGTTTTATCTTTTACCATTCTCTGTAAACCATAGAGATGGTTGGGCGTGAAAATCCCAGTAGATCAGCAGTTTCTGAAATACTCAGACCAGCCCGTCTGACACCAACAACCACGCCACACCACAACCACAACCACTTAAATCACCTTTCTTCCCCATTCTGGTGCTCGGTTTGCACTTCAGCACGTTGTCTTGACCACCTCTACATGCCTAAATGCACTGAGTTGCAGCCATGTGATTGGCTGATTAGCTATTTGTGTGAACAAGCAACTGAACAGTTGTACTTAATAAAGTGGCCGGTGAATGTATAACGCTGCTAAATGCATTACATTAGTAGTCTGCTTCTTACACACACACTCTTAAAAATAAAGATTCCAAAAGTGGTCCTTTGGAGTAATCCCACAGATTTTTGGAGTCCTGGACAGCCTTTCAGTGCTTGATTTTTTTTAAGAATCATTTTTGTAAATGAAACATATGAGTGTGAAGAACCTTTTTTAAATATAAGGAACCTCCACATACTTTAAAGACAGATAAATAATAACTAACATTTAAAGGTTCTTAGAATGCTCTGTCAAAGCCAAGAACTGTTTAGGGAGCTTTATATTTTAAGAGTGTAATTGAAAAAATGGCCAGCTGGAAATTGAACCAGTCTTCAAAATAAACAGATTATGCTGGCTCCCTCTGTCATGTTGAGCAGTATCGAGCCAGCAATGAGAAGCTGAAAGCTCCAAAAAAGAAAAATCCAGCTATAGAACTAACAGTAAATTAAGAATCTTCCTTTCTCCAAACTACATCATGTATTGTTCTTGGCTTGACTAAAGTCATGGAAGCCTAGACCAAAATTTCATTCACCTCCAACAAAAATGACAAAAACTTGATGAAAAGGGCTTGTTGTTGTATAAAGATCACCAAATCTACCATTGTGATATACCAAGGTGCCTTGTGTGAAGAGCCCTGACTGTGTTTGTGCTGGAGGAGCTGTACTGTCTAACACAAGAATTAGCTGGAGGCAGATGAAGAATTGGCTGTAGGAGGGCTTTGTTTTGACCTGGGGTGGTGTAAGGATGGATGTATGTGGAACAGAAGTAAACTATATAACAAAATTGTAGAAGGAGTTGGTTACAGGGTCCGGCAAGCGTCCAAAGGCTCTGTCATCAGGGATAGCCTTCAATGAAACAGCCACCTTTGGCCAGGAATCCAAGACAGCACAATTGATCTCACTTCCCATCATCACTCAGCACCAGTGGTAGACAAAGTACACAAACCATGTACTTTAGTTAAAGTAGAGACACCCAAGGTAAAATATTACTCCAGTAAAAGTAGAAATTCCTGCCTTTAGACCTCCACTTGCGTAAAAGTACTGAAGTATTTACCTTCAAATGTACTTAAGTATAAAGTAAAAGTACTAAAAGAGTAATTATGGCTCTAATGTCCTGTTATCATTTTATAACAAGACTCACTTCATGAACTGATTTTAGGTGAAAATCCTCCAGCGTCTCTCTTGGTAAACCAGTCTTTTAATAGAACGTCATTAATTAGGGACGCTGACGTCTATTAAAATGATCATAAGCACAAAACACTGAAGGCAAACAGTTTCGATCAGGGAGAACCGAGTGGCTCTGAAATCACTTTTTACAAACAAGCAAAGTTTCAGTTTAAGATTTATTTACAACTTAGTTCTAAGTTTAAGTTTAATAAAAACTGGCTTTAAACTCAGGATCACAAATGAGTTTCCTTTACTATATTGATCTGTAGGTCTCTGTTCATAAACATAAACCAGCCCAAACTAATTTACTATAAAATGAAATGGTGTTTGTATAAATTCAGAAAAAAGATGCGTCAGTCATGATTGCAAGCACAAGGATGCAGGAAAGTGATTTTAGTTTGGGGTGCTGAAATATAAAGTGATGTCATGCTCAATGAAATGCCTTTTGATCTTTTTGTGTAATTTACAAAAAAGAGCATGTCTGTAATGTATGAACGTGTCTGTACCACAAATGTACACCCTGATTTCCTCACTCTCGCTCAGTCTGGATAAACGCATTCCAAGTAAGTTGAGCATTGACCAATAAGATATCACCACTGCAGCAAAACTGTTTTTGCTCCTAAATGATTAAGGGGAAAAAAAGTCATTGTGGCATGTTCAAAAGCCGTACCTAACCAGTACTAACAAGGCACTTCAGTCCTAATGAGTTAAGTACGTTTTGAGACTTTACATCTGGACCAGTTGGTTAGTGTAGTGGGTAACGCCTCTGCCTTCTAAACTGTAGACTGGGGTTCAATCCCCTACTTGGAAAGTACCCTACACTGTATCGATAAGAGTCCTTGGGCAAGACTCCTAACACCACCTTGGCCTACCTGTGTAAATTGATCAAACTATAAGTTGCTCTGGATAAGAGCGTCAGCCAAATGATGTAAATGGACTGATGTCCACACTTTTGCATGCCATAATAGCTTTAAAGGTAAACATTTGCGAACAGATGTCATTATTTTTAAATAGTTTGCTGCAAAGGTTGTGTTAATTTATTATTTGAATGTGTTCCAATTTTTTTAACACTTATGAAAAGCAGTGTTAGGCTGCCACATCGCTCAGCAAAGAGCTACAACTGTGCGCACACTGTGACTCAAGGCACCTAAACTTGCTTGGAGAGGAAGTGACTGAGCCGTCTGTAGTGAGAATGCAGCGTTAATTTAAACAGCGCTCAGCTACTATTTTTATAATTATTTTAAGCAGTTTCAGTTAGGTTATGCTGAAACCTGAGGGGGATGCAGCCCCTTCAACACCAACACTTCCCTGTCCATATTTAAGCACATCGAGCTGTCTGACATTGAATTAGCTACTGTTCAAAGTGATATGGTAGCTGGCTTCACTTGTCTTGGAGGACACATGGCCTTCCAAGTCAAGTCAAGAGGCTTTTATTGTCATTCCATCTATGTACAAGTTCACAGTGGAGTGAAATTACGTTCCTCCAGGAACAACACGGTGCAACAAGGAACAAAAAGTACAAAGTGCGAATGTGCAGACATCGTGTACGAACAAAAAATTAAGCTAGAAACAATAAATATGATAAATTAAACAGAGATTAGACACAGTAAACAGACAGGACAGTGCAGCACAGAGACAGCACTCATTCTGGACATGAGGTAGTGAGAATAAGGTGCAGAGATATCAACATGCTGTGATCTGTGAGTCATGCAGTCAGGTGACCTTCTCAGCTGTCCTCACTATACGCTGTAGGGTCTTGCGGTAGGAGGCTGTGCAATTCCCAAACCAAGCGATGATGCAGCTCAGGATGCTCTCTACAGTCCCCCTTTAGAACACGGTGAGGATGGGAGGGGGGATATGACCCTTCTTCAGTCTCTGCAGGAAGTAGAGGTGCTGCTGGGCTCTCTTTTGGTTATGGAGTTTATCTGTGATGAGGAATTTGTTGCTCCTGATGATTTCCACAGCAGAGCCAGTGATGCTCAGTGAGGAGTGGTCACCTCGCACTCTTCAGAAGTCAACAACCATCTCCTTAGTTTTGTCTTCATTCAAAGACAAGTTGTTGGATCCGCACCAGTCCGTTATCCACTGCACCTCCTCTCTATATGCTGACTTGTTGTTCTTGTTGATCAGACCCAGCACAGTCATGTCATCAGCAAACAGTCATCAGTCAGTACAGTGAACAGCAGTGGACTGAGCACACAGCCCTGAGGGGCACCGGTGCTCAATGTGGTGGCGCTGGAGATGTTAGTTCCTATCCTGACTAACTGAGGTCTCTCAGATAGGAAATCCAGGACCCATTTGCTGAACTGAAGTCTACGGACAGCATTCTGACATAGGTGTCTTTATTGTCCAGGTGGGTGAGAGCCAGGTGGAGTGTGGTGGAGATGGCGTCATCTGTTGAGCGGTTGGGGCAATATGCAAATTGAAGTGGGTCCAGTGAAGGAGGAAGCTGGTCTTTAATGTGCCTCATAACAAGCCTCTGAAAGCACTTCATGATGATGGGAGTGAGTGCAACGGGATCATAGTCATTGAGGCAGGACACTGGAGACTTCTTCGGCACAGGGATGATTATGGTGGACTTGAAGCATGTTGGAACGACTGCAGTGCTCAGAGAGATGTTGAATATGTCCGTCAGAACATCAGCCAGCTGTGCGGTGCATTCTCTGAGCACTCTGCCTAGTATGCTGTCGGATCCTGGTACTTTTCGTGGGTTGACTCTGTGTAGAGTTCTCTGTACATCAGCAGTGGACAGACACAGTACCTGTTCACTTGGAGGGGGTGTGGTTTTCCTTGCCCTCATGCCGTTCTGTGGCTCAAACCGAGCATAGAAGTTGTTAAGCATGTCTGGATGGAAGGCATCACTGTCACAAGCAGGTGGAGGTGACGTGTAGTTAGTGTGTCAGCAGTGAAAATGATCATGTATTTTCTTTGAGTAGGCACGCTTAGCCTCTTTGATGGCCTGGGAGAGCTTGGCTCTTGCCTGAGGCTTGCTTTGTCCCTTGACTTGAAAGCCTTGTCGCAGGTTCTTAGCAGCATGTGCACCTCTGCAGTGATCCATGGTTTCTGGTTGGGGTGAGTTGTGACGGGTTTGGAGACAGTAACATCATCAATGCACTTGCTGATGTAGCCTGTCACTGATTCTGTGTATTCCTTCAGGTTGATGGAGTCACCAGTAGTTGCTGCTACTCTGAACATCTCCCAGTCAGTGTGCTCAAAACAGTCCTGAAGAGATAGCTCCTGGCGGCCAGGTTCTCACTTGCTTCTGATCTGGTTTGGCACGTCTGATGAGCGGTCCGTATGCTGGAATGAGCATCACAGAGATGTCGTCCGGGTAGCCGTAGTGGGGGCGGCACTCTGCCCTGTACGCGCCGGGGATGTTTTTGTAAACAAGATCCAGCACGTTAGCCCCACGGGTTGCAAAGTCCACATACTGATGAAATTTGGGGAGTACTGACTTCAGATTGGCATGATTGAAATCACCGGCAACAATAACCAGTCCGTCTGGGTTTGTGTTCTGGAGGTCGCTGATAGCGCTGTACAGCTCATTCAGTGTGGCATTAGCATTAGTACTGGGAGCTATATACACCACTATTATATACAGCAAACTCAGCTCTCTAGGCAAAATAAATGATGGTGCTGGTAGAAACAGTCATGATAGCTAGTTTTTGGTCGGGTTACACGACAGACAGTAAACAAAAATAGCAAAAAAGCACCGTTTTGCTATTCCCGAAGTGGCCACTGCAGCTACTCGCTGTGCCGCTGGAAGGTCCAGCTTGGTTGCCTCATGTGATTTGGGGGGAGATATAGCCAATGGGTGGAATTGGACAAGACTAAAAGGCTAGAAAATCCCCCTTTTCTTCTAAAAATGACTTTTTTTCATTGTTAAAAGATCAGTTCAGTCAAAAATGCATTGTCTTACCAACATATACAGTACTATATGAAAGCCTTAGGCACCCAAGGCACATTATTTTGCTGAGAAAAGTGTTAATATTTGAATAAACAAAATGTATAGAATATGAATTAATAATTATATATATATATATATATATATATATATATATATATATATATATATATAAAATAGTTATTTTCTGGATGTTAGTGTGTTTGTTTAACCATTTCCAAACCTCTCCTCAAGAAAGCCCAGTATTATATGTAGTTAAAAAGTAGTAGAGTAGTAGAGAGTTTGACCCTGCTTTGCTGCAGAAATAGCCTCGACCTATCTGGGAAGGCTTTATACTACGTTTGAACATTGCTATGAGGATTTGATTGCATTCAGACATGACAGAACAATTGTGAAGTCAATCCCTGATGTTGGATGATAAGTTTTGGATCATAAACTTCACTACAACTCATTGCAAAAATACTTCACAGAGCTTGATTACTCCACGAAATGCAGTTCAGTCCAATGCTGGGGGGCTTTATACCACTCTAGCCAATGCATGGCACTGGACATGGTCACCTTAGGCTCATGGGCTCTACTCCATGCTTTTCTAGGAAGATTCTACAATATGTGTGCGCAGTTGGATGCCTGCATCAGCAATTAGTCCACCTTTTGACACTACTGAAGGTTTTTTATTCTAATGTAGCACTTATTTAGCATATATTACATTAGGCTTCATCTTCTAAATTGCGATGCCAGTTACGCAACTTTATTAAATATACTTTATTATTTCCATTTCTGAATCACTGACACCACTGAAGTTGTCTTTTGCTCTAGCGGTTGTTTAATATGGTCTGGATTATGGCCCACCTTCTCCAGTGCCATCCAAATTGTTCGGCCCAGTGGAATTTCAGTGTTGACCCTGCAGTTCTGTAATGGGAGTGTGAAATCAAGCACGAGAGAGCACTCGGCAGGCCTGAGGAATCCAACAATCATTTAGCCGTGCTGAGCAAATGTTCACTAGACAGCATGGCAACCAATATTCTGCCGTAATAGCAATGAAGGTTTGAAGAGTTCATGGCAACGGCGTTAAATGCAGCGTTTGCTTCGACAGCATCTTCGCTCAGGCGAGGGCTTTTTTGTCACCAGCGCTGACACTCCACAGCCACTGCTCAGACTCAGCTGTCTTAATGGAGGGAAGCGAAGACAGAATGGATAAACCTCAAGCCTGGACGAACTGAAGTTATCCAAAAAAAACAGTTATGCAGAATAATACAAATAATCAGGATGTGCAAGGTATATACTTTCCCAGCATCATGTATCAGCTGTATATATATAGTTCTACAGTTACAGACTGTAGTCCATCTGTTTCTCTAATACTTTGTTACCCCCTTTTACCCTGTTCTTCAGTGGTGAGGACCCCCATGGATCCTCACAGAGCAAATACTATTTGGGTGGTGGATCATTTTCAGCACTGCAGTAACACTGACATGGTGGTGGTGTGTTAGTGTATGCTGTGCTGGTCTGAGTGGATGAGACACAGCAGTGCTGCTAGAGTTTTTAAACACTGTCCACTCACTGTCCACTCACTGTCCACTCAGACACTCCTACCTTGTTGGTCCACCTTGTAGATGTAAATTCAGAGACGATAGCTCATGTGCTGCTGTACAGTTTGTGTTGGTCATCCTCTAGTCTAGGGGTGGCCAACCTTTCAGACACCAAGATCCAGAACAAAATTTAAACCCATTTTCCTATCTGTCATGTAGATGAGTTCATTGGGACTTCTGGCATTCTTTGTTTTCCACGATCTCAGTAAGTATCAGTAAGAACAGAGTGATGCTTTGATTTCACATGTTTCAGGGTGGAAAATACTGATTCACAAACATAGGTTAAGCCGAACATTGACAGGAGCTTCAGTGCAGCTTGTTTTACATTGGGACACTTCTCCACAGGCACAATTTTCCAAAATTCCAGGGTTCCCTCATTCAGAACACACCTGAGTCTGTCATCTTCAAAAAGTTCAGTCATCTCCATTTAAGATGTAGCTTGGTCTGTCATCAATGGGGCTTTCAAACAGTCTGAATCAGCAGCAAAAGGGTTAACAAGGAATGTCATTTGTGGCCTTTTCAGCTGTAGATCATGGAATCTGTCCTCAAAGTTCTGTTGCAGACTTTCAAGAAGTGTTGCATAGTGTGCAGTTCTCCCTTTTAAGACCTTCGCTGCTTGAGCACTTGCATTTGACACAGACTGGAAATGTGTTAGTTCTCCCTTTTTAAGGTGAGTTTTAAACAGCTTGAGTTTGTTAACAAATGCAAATACTGACTGCACTAGATCAGGTAGCATCTTTAATTTCCCAACGTTCAAGTGGTCCAGCATGTCCACCACATTGGCGTGCAGTGAGGTAAAGTGGCGCTGAAGATTTGAAGCTTTAAAATTGGATAACGACGTTTGGCATATCAAACAGAATGGCTTCCCTTTCTGCTCAATCAAAAATACAAATCCTCCCTCTCTGGTAAGAAGGTTCTGTGTTCATCTTCATATTTTCATTTGGCTTTACATTTCCCAGACACTGCCATGTTTCGGCAGTTGGATAGCTAATAGCCTGGCTCAGCGCGGTTCTGCTGTGACGTTCTCCATGCAGGCGGAGGGGTGTGGGTTGTAGCATCACCGAGGCAACAGACTTTGACTTCTTCCAGCGCGGAAAATATGCCAACGTATGCTACAATCGTGCAACAAATATATATATATATATATATATATATATATATATATATATATATAATTGTAAATAGAAGAGCCGCATGCAGCTCACGACTCTAGTCCTTCATCAGTGATCACAGGACGCTGCCCACAGGACGCTGTTGGCTGGATATTTTTAGTTGGTGGATAATTCTCAGTCCAGCAGTGACACTGAGGTGTTTAAAAACTCCAGCAGCACTGCTGTGTCTGATCCACTCAGACCAGCGCAACACACACTAACACACCACCACCACGTCAGTGTCACTGCAGTGCTGAGAATGACCCACCACCCAAATAGCACCTGCTCTGTGAGGGTCCAAGGGGGTCCTGACCACTGAAGAACAGGGTAACAAAGTATCAGAGAAACAGATGGACTACAGTCTGTAACTGTAGAACTACAAAGTGCAGCTATACAGTAAGTGGAGCTGATCAAATGGACAATAAGCGTAGAAACAAGGAAGTGGTCATGATGTTATGCCTGATCAGTGTACATATACAGTGCTCTCACAAGTTTTTAACACCAAAGAAATAGATTTTATTAAATTTAATCACGTGTCAAACATCAGTTTTCTTTTGTCAACACATCTTGTCCTGTTATCAGTCAGTGGAACTAGAAAACACTTAAGCAATGTGGTGCTGTGATTGTTAAGCTGAGATGAAATTTTCTGTTTTTATTTGTTTGTTTGATTCTGTTTTTGTTACTTTGTACAAAATGGCTTTTGCTCAGTGTTTATTTGCTGCAAAGAAACCAGCCTGAATAGACCAAGCAAACCATGTTAAAGCCTTAATAAATTGAGCATAAGGCCCATTTTCAAGGCACTGCTTCTTTTTCGTTGTATTACAAAAACTATTTGTGTTCCAGTTTGCATATTTGGAACTCAATTGTTGGGCTTACAAAGCATTATGTGCATTGAAAACTATTTAACATTAGTGATAAATATGTATTTATTTCTTTCAAAAATGTTGCCAGTGTAAAAGCTATTTATCAGAATCCAAATTACAAACTTGTTGCTTAAATCACAGCTTTCCTAAAATATTTCATCATGAGTACATTCATAAAGGGGGAATATTTCAGCAATTGGGGGTTAGGTGCCTTGCTCAAGGATACCTCAGTCATGGACCATCAGCCGAGGGGATCGAACCGGCGAAGTTCCAGTTACAGGGCTGGTTCCCTAACCTCCAGCCCATGACTGCCCACAACGTCAAATGTAGAGAGCCCCGAACAGAGATGATTCCACAATTTTGGGGCTACATAGAAAAATGCTTGACCACCTGTGGTTTTTCTAATTCTAGGAACTGTCAGCAGGCCATTATTTTTGTGAGTGGACCATACGTGCGGTTCATATGACTGAATTAATTCAGTTACTGCGGTGCCAACTATCATGAATAATTGATTTAAACTAATGATATTGGTACCTGAAGTATTACATGAATTAATTTATTGCTCCTGCATTAAGACACACATGAGACATGGTTACTTGTATGAATTAACGATTACTCACACATGAAGTAATGCATGAATCAAAGCTATTTTATGTACTCTTTTGATAAAATGTTGCAAGAAAAAGTGATAAAATAAAGCTCCACCTGCAGAAAACAGAACTGAATGTTGACTCAAATAAAGTGCCCCTCTCAAAATAATCAGGCACAGCTAAATACAAATCATGACACATATCTTGAATGCTAAAAGCAAGCCCGCATTGACCTCCCAAAAAACGATGGACCACTAAATCATAAACCGATGTGACCCTAGATGAATGGTGAGAAGGCTGAGTCATTGCAAACTCTTCCCTACTTCCTCCCTGATCAAACAGTTAAAAGGGTAAATGAACTGATTTATGGTGACTTTGTCGGAAGTTGGCTTCCAAATCTGTAAACATCCTGTTTTGGCGCAAGACAACGAACGAAGGGGCCAGACTGCAGGCTTGCCTCCCACTGCGGCCAGGCAGGCAGGAGCATGGCAGTCACATGCACACAGTCTTGCTGCAGTGCATCCCAATGACCTTCCAGCCCTCAGTTTGGAACGGCATGTGCAGTGCAGGAGCCTCTGTGAAAAACCGTGCATGCACCACGTGAACTGAGCCATTATGAGGAGGGCATTAGACACTCACTGTAATCAATCTGCAGCAATGTTCAATTAAGCCTCTACTTAGTGGCTGATTACATGGCAAATGTGTATAAATACAGATCGATTCATAAAACATGTAGCTGTCTGACAAATTAACACATTTAAAAGACAATTATGTGCATTACAATTGTTTCTTATGTGTTGTTTAACAACACTGGCATCACTGAACTACTGTGCTATTCTCTTTTTGCTATGACGTGATTGATCTCGTATGATGTGATTATGATGATGATGTGGTTCTGTAAGCATCTTCTGTGCTCTGTAAATATACTGATCCACATTGAACTTGTTTCATTGAACCTATATTGATCAAGCATTTAAAGACGCCTACCCATCCAGCATTTCTTCTGAAATCAAGGGTATTAACAGGGAGTTTGCCTCACAGCCTCCACTCTCCTGGGAAGGATTTACACTCGATATTAGAACATTGCTGTGATGATTTGATTGCATTCACCCTCAAGAACATCACTGAGGTCAGGTACTGATGTTGTATGATTAGTTCTGCATCACAAATTTCATCCCAACTCATTGGATGGTGCCCCATCACTCCAGAAAACACAGTTTCACTGCTCCACAGCTCAGTGGTTAGGGGGGCGGGGGTTTGTACACCCTTGCCAATGCTTTCCGTTCCATATGGTGACCTTATGTGTGGCTGCTCCAAAGTCTTTCAACTCAAGTGGTCTTTACTGTCATTCTTCGTTATAACTTGTATGCATTGGCATGAAGCATCGTTCTTCCAGCCACATGGTGCGATGCAGTACATAACACAGGACTTCATAGAGAGCAGTTACAGTGTAAAACGAGTGCAGAATATACCTTAAATACACTAGACAGTAGCCACATTTACATGCAGCATGATTATCCATTAATAATCTGACTAATTGCTCAATCGGAATAGAATATGTCCATGTATACACTTCAATCGGAACAGTCTAGTCTAATTGAGGCCATTCAAAATACAGTTTCTATCTGACTGATCGAGGTAGGTAATCTTGTAAATAAACCATTAAATAGAAGAATAATATCTGTGTAAACGCTTGTGTCCAATTACATTCTGTTCTACATACGTTCTGCATGTGCATTGTGTCATAGTGAGAGTTTATACTGTTCAACATGGCAGAGTAGAAACTGGTCTGCAGAGGAGACAAAGTTTATGCTCTGATCTTTAAAAGACGGCAGTGGGACAGACGCTGTTATAGCTGCAAAGGGTGGGCTGACATCCTATTAAACCCTATGTATGCGTGTGAAGCCAGATGACCGAATACTTTTAGAAATATAGTGTATAGTGCATCAGCCATGTCTGTTTTCTTTCATTTATCAGTTTTTCAGTTTTATTGTTGGCCCAGATCTAGCAATGCAACTGTGAAGTGAAAGTGCAAACCCTTGCTGATTGTTAGACTGACCTCCTTTAACAATCTTTTCACTTACAGCAACAGCAGAGCAAGTAATCAGCCAATATGACCTGCCTCCTCTAGCACTAATGTACTTTACATCACGTGGGTTCAACTTAAAAGCCAGATATATCATTAACCTTTCTGCCTTATTAAAAGATATAAATTATATAAAAGATATAATGATATCTTCTGTTGGCAATAACTTCTTTTGAGTGAAAATCACTGCTACAGGTTCTACAGGTTTAGTTTAATTGTGAATGTGCTTCATTACAGACATTTGAACAGATTCACCTTAACTTTGAGACCATTTATCTATGAAAATATGGATCCTGTCCACTTTATTGGAAACACTAAGCTTGCTTGACCACCTTTCTAGTGTACAGTTAGTTTGCTGTAGCTCGTTCAGTTGGAGCCTGTTGTCATTTACAATTTGTGTTTTCATGAATGGTCAGTTTCTCTCTTGACTGGATATGTTTAGGTCAGGGGTGTCAAACTCAACCAGTAAAAGGGCCACATAAAGTCTCATCAAATCTGTGGGCCAGAGAAAAAAACGTTTTTATTTCATTTTTAATTAATGTTGCACTGTAACACAAACTGGCCACTGTTATTTTAAAATATGCAAAAACGTCAATAGTAAAATATAGACCTTGAAATATTATGGACACATGAAATATTCAAAATGTAAACATCCCCAGGATCTCAGTCTTTAAAATCTACCTATTTGATTTAACTGGACACCTGGTAGCCTTTCTTTGCTGCAAGTTTATTAATGCTTGGGCTCAGTTTCTGAGCTGCTGAGATGACAATCAGTGTTTATGTTGGTTGAACTGCAGCTGAAATGCATTTGGTGATATGACTGGTGTGACACTGCATAGAATTGAGGTGTAATGTCTGTTCCATAGACTGTTGTTGAGGTAGGAGTGTTGGAGCACATTGCGTTTAAGATTAAGAGACCCAGGAAATTTGCCCTCTGCATTTAACCCATCCGTGCAGTGAAACACCACATACACACTAGTGAACACACTCACTAGGGGGCTGTGAGCACACTTGCCCAGAGTGGTGGGCAGCCCTATCCACCGCGCCCGGGGAGCAGTTGGGGTTAGGCGTCTTGCTCAAGGACACCTCAGTAACGTACTGTCTGTTCTGGGGATTGATCCGGCGACCTTCCAATCACAGAACCGGTACCCTAACCTCCAGCCCACGACTGCCCTACGACTTGCAGTGCATGCTGGGGATTGTAGTGCAGCGCATTGTGAATGGGCTAAAATAAAAAATTTAAATACTTTTGGGGGCCAGATAGGATTGTGTGGCAGGCCTGATCTGGCCTGTGGGACCTTGTGAGGTTTAGATGATGCACTGTTCTCATCCCAACAGTGACACTGTTGTCACAAATGATCCACCACTCAAATAATATCTGATTAAAAGTGCTCCTGTAGTCACAAACTGACCAGAGATTACTGAGGATTATGAATGTCAGCAGAAGGGCTACAGACTGTAATTGTACACCAATATAGAGGAGCTGTAAAGTATGTGTAACTTGTAAAACATGATACAGACAGAGGTGAAGATGGGAATGGAGTTCCTGTTCAGCTCTATTTAGGTAAAGATTTTTCATAGCATTTGGACCCTTTTAAATAGCATTCAGGCTGACGATGTGGTATGTTACATCAAAGGACATCCTACATAAAACAATAAACATCTTGAGAACACTGCATGCTATAGATTTGCTTTTATTTTTTTCTGGAAGACTAAAGTTTTTACATCTCAATGAGGGCTCTGGTGTGATCATATCCCTTTCAGCAGCTTTGTAATCAGTGCTGGACGAAGTACATAAACCATGTACTTGAGTTGAAGTTGAGACACCCAAGGTAAAATATTACTCCAGTAAAAGTAGAAGTTCCTCCCTTTAGAGCTCCACTTGAGTAAAAGTACTAAAGTATTTACCTTCAAATGTACTTATGTAGTGTCTCTCTTGGTAAACCAGTCTTTTAATAGAAGGTCATTAATTAGTGACGCTGATGTCTATTAAAATGATCATAAGCACAAAACACTGAAGGTAAACAGTTTCCATCAGGGAGAACCGAGTGGCTCTGAAATCACTTTTTACAAACAAGCAAAGTTTCAGTTTCAGATTTATTTACAACTTAGTTCCAAGTTTAAGTTTAATAAAAACTGGCTTTAAACTCAGGATCACAGATGAGCTCCTTTACTATATTGATCTGTAGGTCTCTGTTCATAAACATAAACCAGCCCAAACTAATTTACTATAAAATGAAATGGTGTTTGTATAAATTCAGAAAAAAGCCGCGTCAGTCACGACTGCATATGTGGACATATTTCTATATTGTGCTCTATTTACACAAAGTTAGGTTAGTTCATCCTTTATGTTGAACAGACTCTCCCAAAATTTTACGCTGCTGTGCTGACGTTGAACCGTGTGCTGCACTGGGTCGGTATGACCAACAGGTCAAAACAAGCTCTAAACAAAGTGACTGCTGTGCCCTGATTGGTGCTCTTGCTTTGTGCTTCTTTTGTTTTGACATGTTACGTTTTTATACACACAGAAACCAAAAGGAACAACAGATTTATCTAAATGTAGTGGAGGAAAAAGTCAGATATTAGACTTTGAAATGTAGTGGAGTGAAAGTAAAAAGTCACCCAGAATGGAAAAACTTCAGTACAGATACACGAAAAAACTACTTAAGTACAGAAACTAATTACATTTACTCAGTTATGGTCAAATCCCTGTTTGTAACTGCATTCTCTTTTTGGAGACTTTCTGACAAATCCACTGAAAACACTGAATGTCTTTGTAATAATTTATCTGTTTCTCTCTGTTGAGAGTTATGTCTGAGTTATTTTTGTTAGCAGGGCTGTTGGGTGTTCACTGATGCCTTGGGTCAAGTCTGTCAGCTCATCAGAGGATGTGTTTCTGAGTTGTTGCTGGACCAACATTACTCCTTCAGGGAAAAAAAGGAAAGTGTGTATCTAGCATGCACTTTTCACAAGATATTTATTCTTTTATCCATCATGGCCTTTGATGTTGCATAAAATATCTACCTGAGAGGGTAAAACGCTGTGAGCTGTTTCCAGAACAGCACTCTGTTTTGCACATGCGCAAACTGAGAAAAACGAAAGAAATCAGAGTAAGGGTACGCATGCACTGAAAATTCAGATTTCTGAGCTAAAATCCAGCTCGCTTCTGTTCTAGAAATCTGATAGTGGCTTTAATCTGATCTAAGAAATCAGAGGATAACTGCTGAAATCTGTGCATGTGAACACAATCACTGACATAACCTGCAATAAACTTGACAAGCTATGTCCAGTAATATAATAGTATTTTGTTACCCATGTGACCTAAGCTGTCATGATGTCAAACATCATGTCATCTGTCACAAAAGTTAATATGACACTGTAATATTATTGAACAAAATTTGTCGATAACTCATGGCAGCCTATGGCATGCTATGACATGTTTAGGGCATATTTATATCAATGTTACGCAGCAGGAATCGAGTAAAATTTAATTTAATAGGAAAACTGTGCATAGACAGTATGACCAAAAATATCCAGACATGGATGCAGCTGCTCGACCATGGAAAGCCATTCCATAAAGCTCTCTACTCTGTTCTTGAGCTGATCTGAAGGCCACATGAAGTTCGGAGGTCTGTAGTTATTGACTCTGCAGAAAGTTGCCGACCTCTGCGCACTATGCGCCTCAGCATCTGCTGACCCAGCTCTGTCATTTTACATGGCCGACAATTTTGTGGCTGAGTTGCTGTCGTTCTCAATCGCTTCCACTTTGTTATAATCCCACTGACAGTTGACTGTGGAATATTTAGCAGTGAGGAAATTTCACAACTGGACTTGTTGCACAGGTGACGTCCGATCACGGTACCATGCTGGAATTCACTGAGCTCCTGAGAGAGACCCATTCTTTCATTAATGTTTGTAGAAGCAGTCTGCAGGCCTAGGGGCTTGGTTTTATACACCTGTGGCCATGGAAGTGATTGTGAACACCTGAATTCAGTGATTTGGATGGGTGAGTGAATACTTTTGGAAATATAGTATATATGTCAATGCACTAACGATGAAATATTTAAAAAGGTACGTAAAAATGTCAATTTGTAATGTACATATATGTCAAACACATAGAATATTACAATCTTGCTACATTTTTTTAAATATGTGGAATTCTGTTTCCCTTGAATATGGAGATGTAAGTAAATAAATAAATAAATAAATAAGTAGTATAACTTTAAAATAAAAGTACTCTAATCATCAAATAGGAGGTATGAAGCATAAATAAAAAGTGAAACAGTGACCTGTTTGCCTAATAGTGAACCCACTTCATTTATATTGACAATCTCAGATCTTGCTGCTTACTTATCTTACTTTGTCCTCTACATCCATTAGCATTACACCTGCTAGCTTCATCAGATATTCATATTCATCAGATCACAGGCCACTTTTTCTTGTTTTATTAACCTGCTAATTTTGTGTATTATGTGATTTTAAAAGTGTTAGATGTCTAATTATTAACCATGAAGTAAGTCATTTCAAACCATTCATAAATAAACCATCTTTTATGAGTGTAGCCTTGTTCTAAAAGGGTTTCTAAAAAACTAGAGCCCTTCCAGTAAAACCTGGCCAAAGCAGGTGTGTCTAAAGCTGTCAATAATGAATGACGGTGCTGAGCAGTAGAACAAAGCATTCCTGAAAGTCTTCTAAATGGGCTTATGACTATTATAAACACTAAAGTTTCAGAATAATAGGGTGAAATTTGGAGTTTGAGCAAACAAGTTACATGACACCCAGATATGAACAACACCCTCTGTTTGTTTAATGGAAATGAAGGCCCTTCACATGGAGAGCCAAAGAGCTCTGCCTTTCACTCTGGCTCACTGTTCAATTAAAGCTGACAAGAGATGAGTCAGATCAGCCTTTATTCCTTCCATAGCAGCGCTGAAATGGGCATGTTTATCCACAGTGTAATGAAGGCTGACACTTTTTTTTTCTGTATCTGTTTTGAAAAGCAGGTGTCTCCTTACATGGAAAGAGCGCTCTGTTATCTCACCACTGAACTCTGAGTACATGCACTCTGTGAAAGACGAGTGGGTTGAACTCAATGTTCGGCCATGAGGTTTATCAAAGAGACATACTTCATATTCTTCTCTGACACACTGAATCTTTGAAAGTGGGAAGAAATTAGCTGGACGTCTTTGATAACATGTAACAGGTATAGAAGACGAGTTATGTGGAAGAATGAATTACTTTAAAGAACAGAAGTAGATACTTAACCCTTTAAAATCTCTGGCGTATTGCAGACTAAGGCTTATTATTCAGCAACCAGTGGTGGACGAAGTACACAAAAGTAGGAGTTCCTTCCCTTTAGACCTCCACTTGAGTAAAAGTACAAAAGTATTTACCTTCAAATGTACTTAAGTATCAAAAGTAAAAGTACTAAAAGAGTAATTATGGCTCTGATGTTCTGTTATCATTTTATAACAAGACTCACTTCATGAACTCATTTTAGGTGAAAATCCTCCAGTGTCTCTCTTGGTATACCAGTCTTTTAATAGAACGTCATTAATTAGTGACGCTGACGTCTATTAAAATGATCATAAGCACAAAACACTGAAGGTAAACAGTTTCCATCAGGGAGAACCGAGTGGCTCTGAAATCACTTTTTACAAACAAGCAAAGTTTCAGTTTAAGATTTATTTACAACTTAGTTCCAAGTTTAAGTTTAATAAAAACTGGCTTTAAACTCAGGATCACAAATGAGCTCCTTTACTATATTGATCTGTAGGTCTCTGTTCATAAACATAAACCAGCCCAAACTAATTTACTATAAAATGAAATGGTGTTTGTTTAAATTCAGAAAAAAAGCCGCGTCAGTCACGACTGCATATGTGGACATATTTCTATATTGTGCTCTATTTACACAAAGTTAGGTTAGTTCATCATTTATGTTGAACAGACTCTCCCAAAATTTTACGCTGCTGCACTGACATTGAGCCATTTGCTGCACTGGGTCAGTACGACCAACAGGTCAAAACAAGCTCTAAACAAAGTGACCGCTGTGCCCTGATTGGTGCTCTTGCTTTGTGCTTCTTTCACTTTGACATGTTACGTTTTTATACACACAGAAACCAAAAGAAACGACAGATTTCTCAAAATGTAGTGGAGGAAAAGTAAAAAGTCGCCCAGAATGGAAAAACTTCAGTACAGATACACAAAAAAACTACTTAAGTACAGAAACCAATTACATTTGCTTAGTTACTGTCCAGCACTGTCAGCATCTATAGAGACTTCAGTGTAAACTGGCTAAGCTATTCTTAGATTACAGCAGTGTGTAATAAAACTTTGTGCCTTTAAGTGGACCTTAAAAAGAGGTGAGAAAGAGGGTGCAGGCAGGATGGAGTGGGTGGAGACGGGTGTCAGGGCTGATGTGTGACAGAAGGATAGCAGCAAGAGTGAAAGGGAAGGTTTACAAGACAGTAGTGCGTCCTGCTATGATGTATGGTTTGGAGACCATGAAGATGCTAAGATTTTCGTTGGGAGTGACAAGGATGGACAAGATTAGAAATGAGCAGATCAGAGGGACAGTGAAGGTGGAGCAGTTTGGAGATAAAGCCAGAGAGGCCAGGTTGAGATGGTTTGGACATGTGTTGAGGAGGAATAGTGGATATATTGGGCAAAGAATGTTGGAGATGGAGCTGCCAGGTAGAAGGAGAAGAGGTAGACCTCAGAGAAGGTTTATGGATGTAGTGAAGGTGGACATGGAGATGGTTGGTGTAAAAGTAGAGGAGGCAGTGGATAGGGCAAGATGGAGGCAGATGATCCGCTGTGGTGACCCCTAAAGGGAGCAGCCGAAAGAAGAAGAAGAAGCCTTTAAGTGGACCCTGGTCATTCAATGGGTTAAAATAAACAAAACTACAACTGAATTTTGTATCAGATTTGTATCAGATTTGACTCTACTTTACAGTCCCCTTAGAGAGTCATTTATCTACTTGGGTATCAAAAAATACCCAGATATACCAAATATTGTTTGGAAGAATTTTGTTAAAGCTCTGCATGATATTCAGTCTGATATCCAGAGATGGAATAATCTGCCATTATCACTGTTAATATAGTAAAGATGAACATATTACCATGGTAAGTCTGGTTCCATTGCCTTGCACTAAATGTAAAGTATGTTTTTCCTTCTCCTGTAAAGTTCCATTTTGGAGATACGAGGATTTGTTCTGACAGAATTATCAAGAACAAAACCTCTTTAGATTAACTTACTTAAATAGCTTGGAACATTTTTGCCTTCACCTACAAAGTTAGCACTTTGGACAGTGATAATAAATAGAAAACTGGATACATTAGGTAACATCTATGATATTTGACACGCAGCTCATTGGGTCACATTTTGAAGAACAGTGTAATAGGAAGCCTCAAATTCTAAATTTGTTGTATCTTTGATTACAATTCAGAAAAACAAATGGGATCTGAAATGTTTTATAAAATGACATTCACTTTAATTTGGCAAATACCGAAAAAGTTGAGCTGAACCTGATATTGCACCAGTTTTTAGCTATATTCTCTGTGGCAAAAGGAACTGCCAGTCTTAAGACACATTATGTTAATGTATAAAAGTAATAGAACACTCAGTGTTATTTATTGCTGCAACTAACTTTTCAGATGTGATTCAGTTGCATGCATAAGCTGAAGGTCAGTAATGTAGATATAACAGTAAACTACTGTTATAAAGTATTGTAGCTTCAATGTAACACTGAAGAATCACACTTCGGACAACAAATAATGGTTCCTCAAGGGTTTTTTAGTAGTGAAAATGGCTCTGTATAGAACCATGAACATTGAATGAGGCTTTTCCATGATTAAAAGGTTCATTACATTGTAAAAGGTTTCTTCAGACTGATGGAGAATGTGCTGTAGATTTTTTGAAACAGGTTCTGTATAGCACCAAAAAGGGTTCCTCTATTGTTACAATATCAAGCATGTCAAAATATAAGGACCCTTTTTAAAAAGGGTCTGAAAGATTGTATACATCAACCTGAAGAGCCCTTTAAGGATTCAAATGGTTCTTTGAGTGTACATGGTTCTATATATTATTTTCTGTACAAAAGAAAATAAAGAACTATTCTCTTTTTTAAAAGGACCTTTGCAAAACCATGTTTTTTAAGTCTGTTTGCTGATCGACTACATTTGGAGTAACAAGAAAATTATAAAAAAAAAAATTTTCCTAAACTATATTTTTAGCAGCACTGATTCTGTGGCTTCTGTACTTTATCTTCTCCTCCACAATTATTACACAATAATTTATTAATTCATACAGAGCAATAAACACCTTAATACATTTAACTACTTTGCAGCGACCCAAACTACATGGTGGTCTTGCCCTTCCAAATTTTATCACTGGGCAAAGTATCACTGGGCATTTCAAAATAACAGTTCTCCATGTATGGATGAATTAATACTCTGGAGTATTAATTGCAACTTACAATTTGATTAATTTATACAGGCAGCCCAAGGTAGTGTTAGGAGTCTTGCACCAAGGACTCGTATTGGTATAGTACGGGCAGTGGATTGAACCCCAGTCTACAGCATAGAGGGCAGAGGTGTTACCCACTACACTAACCAACCACACTCTGGAGTTCCTTGGAGAGCCTATAGCAAAGCCTCATAGACTACAGGACTTAGCTGGGTTGTAATATGTCTAACTCCCTGAGTATTTGGAGAACAGTGGACAAGTTTATGAGTGTTCCAGTTCAAGCCTGGTCTGCATTTTGAGCCTATGGAGTTTGCTTGAGCAGCAGTCCCAGGTCTCACTCTTGGTAGACTGGATCTGGACAATCTATTAGGCAGAGTATTGTTTATTTATAACAGTCTGGTAGGCTATCATATAAAGCAATTGCCAGTTAAACGAGTTAAACGAGAGCTTACCTGTGCTGGTCCTTTTTGGGATTGGAACACTACGTAGTCTAATTTAAGACAAGCCTCAAAGCTCAAAATTTTGAAAGTAATTCACAAAGCATATGTCACACCTTACAGGAGATATTGAATGAAATGTATCTGTAGTTACACTTGTAATATTTTTAACTCTGCATTATGCATATCGCTGTTGTCAGAACATCTCCAACACGGTAACTTTACAGGAGAAGGAAAAAACCTTCTTTATTTACAGCCATCCATAGCCAGGAGTCCGAGACAGCACAATTGGCCTCGCTCTCTCCAGGTGGGTAGGATGGCCACCCTTCTCCTCCCATCACTCAGCACGATGCTAGTCAGCAGAGGTGTCTGTTAGCTGACGTAACAGATATGGTGGTTGGCGCTTTCCTCCGATCGCGTTCGGCTGTCCCGTGACATTGCGTGAGCGGCAGTTTGAAAAGAAGTGGTGGCTGGTTTCACCGGTCTCGGAGGAAGCCTGTGCTAGCCACACCCTCTTAGCGTTGGTAGTATCGTGTGATTGGGGGAGTCCTAATAGTGAATTAGGAATTGGAAATGACTAAAAAAATTGGGGAGAAAATCAGGTAAAAAAAATTTTTATTTTCAATGTAAGTCAATGGAACCAGAGTTTTTTCCAAGAGGTTTTGGGTCATTTCTGTTGGTCCATTCATCATGAAATTTATACAACAATGTAAAGGCTTTTTCAAATTATGACAGAAATTGAAAAATGACAAAAATGGAAATACAAGGTTTTGCTCTGACAACAGCAATATGATCTGGGAGTGCTCTAAAACATTATATATATATATATATATATATATATATATATATATATATATATATATATATATATATATATATATAATAAATAGTGATTTTCTGGATGTGTGTTTGTTTAACCATTTCCAAACCTCTCCTCGAGGAAGTCCAGTATTATATGTAGTTAGTTAAGCCCAGTATTATATGTAGTTAAGAAGCAGCTCCTGGTTTGATCAATCAGTGCTTCAGTAAATTGTGCTCATGATGTAATTGATGATATTAACAAGTCTCTGTGGCGGCTGTGAAGATGACAAGGAAAAATATGGACCCAAGAAATTCTTGTTGCTTTTTATTGTTTTTATGTTTATTTGAATTATGAATATGACTTTATTCTAATGTATATTGTGATAAACTCACTGCTGAGGTGAACTGGTAAAAAATTTGCTTAGATGCCTAAAACTTTCACACAGTACTGTAGATGTGTAAATATATATGTAGATGTATTATACATGTATTATACATATGTACAGGAAGCTAATGGGATTCAAATAAAGAATAAAGAATGGAAAGTACTTGATCTCAGTAATTCCACTGTCACCACATTTATGTCTTTTAAAGGCAGACTCAACCCTTCAGTTTTCTTCGATTCAGTGAAGGATGCTGATGGCAGGGTTTATAGCTAGCAAGAAAACTGTCACACAACTTTGGATTGCCTCAGAGTTTTCAGACATGACATTTTATATATCTAGTTTTCAAAATATCGTTTGAGTGGAATATCTTGGAGCTCATCTTAACAAGGCAAAGCAGTCAACAATTCCATATGACTCGATTCAAGAACTTTAGTCTCCAACTGAATTATGTAATGCTTACTGTCTAGTTGTTTGTTTTGTAGTGTCTTTGTTTCATCTCTGATTTGGGTGTTTTTCTAATAATGCATGTTCACCATCCTGCATTCTCTGACCCCTGCTATAAAACAATATAAAATGCAATAAAAAGTTAATCTAAAAAAAACAGTCCACTCAGAAACTGAAACGGTTGATGTTTTTAAATTATACATTATTTCTGGCACACTATTACTATCATCACTTATATCACTATGACTTGACATTGTAACTATAGAACACTTTTTGGTGCAACATAGAACAATTTTCTATATAAAACCATATACAACACGTTCTCCATCAACCTGAAGAACCGTTTCACCATACAAAGAATGTAATGTAATGGTTCTAAACCAAACCCATGGTTTATAAATAGAGTCACTGCATTTATTAAAGAACTCTTGAAGAACTCTCTTTTTTCAGAGTGTAGAAAACTTCTTTTTGATATATTCTGAATGTGGTAGAAACTTTTGAAAAACTTCTGAAACTGCCTGATGGATGGATTTTTAGGGACAGGCCGTTTTGAATGGTTTTATGGTTGTTAGCTGGTGAATGCAGATCACTAACATTACAGCCACAACCAAAACGCTGGATTTGAACAGAATTGACTCATCAGATAAGCTAAAAGCGAGGGTAAGCAAGGTATTTAGGTTTTTTGTCTTAGTTTGGCTCATTTCCTCCAGTTGAAAACAAAGTTTTTTTCTGTGCCATTCATTTGAGCTGAATAAAGATAAAATCACTTTTCAGTTCACTTTTTCTTTAAAAATTGAATCCAAATACAGAGATAAGACTCTTATTATCAATTAGGTGTACTTGTTCAGGAGTATAGATCAGTCATTACTGGTTGATACTACAGTGATTCCGAGTAGTTATACAATGCTGAGCATTGTAGTTACAGAACGCTGATGAATGAAAACAATGAAATATAGTCATGAATTCTGTCAAACTGATGAGGCCGTGGAACTACAGAACATTGTGTAACATAACAACACATTAAACTCTAGTTTTAGCCCGGAAATGCCCATTTAAAGTGTAAGTAAATGCATTGCATGAACTACTGCCAAAGTATGTTTGATAGTTTTATAGATTTTGTACAAACATATCACAGAATATTTACTTATTAGACTGGACTAGTCTTATAGAATGAGAGTTTAGTCCAGCCAGTTTCTGTTTTTCATAAACTGATTCATTACGACCTCTTAGATCTGAATAACATAAACATAAAACACCGTCTGCCTGCAGCTTTAAGGAAGTGAGATGGATAAACAGAAGCGGTGGGAGGGAGCCGTTCTGTGATAAGCAACACATGGGTGATCCATGTGCTACTGTCGTGTTTTTTTCCCCTTTGCTGTGGTCAGTGCACCAGCCAGGCTGGCTTATTATTGACCATACAGGAGCTCTGTTGACTGAAACTTTGGCTGCACACATGTAAAACTCAAATTAACAACCACAGCGTTTGAAGGATGCACAGTTTATATTTATATGGCTACATGTTTGTTTTAAAGAGGAATTCCACCAGTTTTTCAGAGAATCTGGTTAAGATGTAAACAGGGTCATTCAGAGTGGTCTGATGTGACGTGTTCCATTCTAGAGTCAGAGTTGTTCACAGTGGTGGCGATAGGAACCAAATGTCTGAAGAGTTTAATGTCTCTAAAAACACCATCGCAGAAAGTGATTATGAATATGCTGGTGATGCTTGAGACACTATTTAATGATAGTTTTGTGATAAATTGTTGACTTAAAAACAATTTTTCTAAATCCATTAATGGAGAGGAACATGCAGGACATAAAGAGACAAAAGAGTAGCCAAAGAAACCATACCACTCTTTTACCATCATCATTAGATTGGTTGTAAAGCTGAACCTGACTTGGAAAATTGAGCTCCATTCCTGCTTCAGATTTAAGGAAATCTATCTATCCTTCCACAGTGAGAAGGCAAAGAAAAAAACTAATATCAAACAAAGAAGGTGCCATTGTTCTCAGTACAATGGACAGACCATCCCAGAGTCCAGACATCAATTAGTTTCAGAACATTATATATAAAAAATCAGGAGACACATGCAGGTTCACTAGTGGTTCTGGAAGGGTACATTAAATGGCTATATTTGTGTGGTAGACATGTGACCCCCAGTTTCTATCACCACCACTTTAAAGGAATCCCACATCAAACTACTCTAAATTACTTTGATTACATCTCAACTGTTGAAGTATACAGGAGTTTTGGAAAAATCTTTGGATTTCCATTTAATGTGAGCTACAGCCAAGACAAATTTCTACTTCATTTCTACTTCTGATGTCTTCTTCATTTGCAAAACAAGTTGGAACCCTGTGCAAAATGTAAATGAAAATAAAATGCAAATTGAAATGTTTCCCCATTTTTACTTGATATAGGACTTCATCTGCTCAACAGTTCCGGGGCTCTTTTGTCACATTTCTTGTTTCATAAAACGCCATATGTTTTTGGTGGCTTACAGGTCTGATGTGTCTTTAGCTGTTGTATTACCTGTAGAATGTGGTTTTATATTGTCTTGCTGAAATAATCAAGACCTTCCCTGAAAATGTCATCCTCTAGACGGCAGCAGATGTTACCTAAACATGTAAATATCGTTCAGAATTAATGGCACCTTCACAGATGAGCACATCACCCATGCCATGTGCGCTAATGCCCCTATATACCATCATGAATACTTGCTTTTGAACTATGCATTGGTAACAAGCTGAGTGGTCTTTAGCCCGGAGGACACAATTTCCAAAATGTCCATGATTTCCAAAAATAATTTCAAATGTTAATTCATCGGACCACAGGACACTTTTCCACTTCCCCTCAGTCCATTTTAAATGAGCTCAGGCCCAGAGAAGGTGGCAGCATTTCTGGATGCTGTTTATATTTGTTTTTTTCTTTGTGTTTTAGAGTTTTAACAGCATTTGTGGATGCAGTGATGAACTGTTTTCACAGACAGTGGTTTTAAGAAGTCTTTCTGAGCCCATGCAGTGATTTCCACTACAGAACCATGTCTGTTTTTAATGTAGTGCTGCCTGAGGGCCCAAAGATCACAGCCAGCAAATACTGGTTTTTGGCCTCGTCCCTTACATACAGAGATTCTCTGGTCTTTTAATGAGACGATCAAAAGCAGAAGTTCTTTGCTTTTTTATGTTGAGAAACGTTCTTCTTGAATTGCTGCTCTGTTTGATGGTGCAGTCTTTCACAGAGTGGTGAACCCCTCCTCATCTTTACTCATGAAAGACTCTCTGAGATGCCCTTTTATACCCAATTAGGTTACTCACCTGTGGCCATTCAACCACAAGGTGTTTTTTTGCATTACACAACTTTACCAGCCTTTTCTTACCCCCATTCCAACTTTTTTGGAACATGTTTTTGCCATCAAATTAAAAATGGGCAAATATTTAAAAAAAAACTATAACATTTCTCACTTTCAACATTTGATATGTTGACTTTGTACTATTTTCCAATAAATATAGGGTTCAAATTATTTGCATTTTGTTTTCATTTATGTTTTGCACAGCGTTCTGACTTTTTTTGGAAATTGGGTTGTATGATAACTCATTAAAAAACAAGTCTGTTTCTGATTTAGATTCGAACAAATCCCCGTACTACTTTTTAGAGCAAATTTTAGTGATCGAGTTTAGTTGTGTTAGTTCAGTAACAAGTGACATGTTATTCACTGGCATATAAATTACCTTCTTGTATTAAAATGTCAAAGAGCCGACATTAAAACACATACCATCCTTATTCGCATACTTACAACAAAACTCTTTAGAGAGCTTAAATAGTCTGAAAATCCATTTGCAGCTTTCTTTATGACTGCTTTATCCCTGCCGTGCAGGCAGTAATAAAACAACCTCTCCAATTCAGTAAAAACAAAGTGGCTCCAAACAGATTTAATGCTTGGGTGCGCTGCACAAGCTATAAATAAAACCACTAGCACCTCTAAGTGAGATTAGTGTAATTTTACCAACTCACAGGATTTAAGAGGAAAAGCAAAAAAATAAAATATGCCCAATGAATTAAACAGTGTAAGGCCCAATATAACACTGTTAAAGCAGGTTGCATTTGCTATGCAGACAAGAGCCACGCAAAACTCCTGAGTGATTGCTAATGACTCTGAAAAGTGCAGTAGCTTTCTAACATAAGGCTTTGGTGGGTGTAAGGCTCATTAGTTAGATTCCCTAGTGCGATCGATTCAGGCAGCTCTGGCATTAAACTACTTTGGAATGCTATTGTCCTTGCACTCGGAATCCCTGATGGAAACACGCTCAGAAGGCACTGCTGAATCCTGTTGTTTTACAATTACTACTGAGCTGTGAAGAGATGTACATACGTCTTTGCTTCCACTTACTTAGGTACAGTTAACTGGGTAGCATTTTGTTTAATCTATAAAACTGTGCAAAAGTCAGAGACCACCTTCTATTTATGTTCTATCCAGTCAGGCATCAAGTGTAGGTTATACGTTGTTCAGGATGTGTCGGAGGAGATTAGATATAGGATCATCGACTTGGGAAGGAAAAGGAAATTTAACAGAAAATTAAGTGGAAAAAACAGGAGATAAATGATTTAAAGATGTAGAAAAAGTGGTTTCTTAACAACCATGCAAGACTGTGAGCCTCAGATAAACAGTACGGCTTTGTTTCTTGAAAGCAAGGAGGAAGATTACGCTCAACTCTTCTCTGTTAGAAATTTATTTTTCCTCAAGAAAGTTCTTTTTCATTCTTCAAGGTACAAACTGCGTAAATGTTCCCTCAAAGGTTCTATGGTGGTTTTAAGGTCTGATTGTGAAGCTTAAGTAAGGTGAAAAGTTGATATTTGTACCTATTCATAACTGAATGTTTTAAAACAGAACCTAACAACAGTTTGAAAGCATTATGTTGTGTTACACACTGCAGTTTTTATATAATGACAGCCAAAGGAATTAGACTGAACTGAAAAAGTTCTGAGATCACCAAAGATTAAGCCTAGTTACTGCTACTTCTCTGACTCTTAACAGTAGTGCAGGGGTGTCCAATCTTATCCACAAAAGGGCTGGTGTGTCTGCAGGTTTTCGTTTTAAGAAAGCAGAGCTCACATTATCAGTTGTTTAAAGATTGAGACTGACTGATTAAATGAGTGGAATTAGGTGTGCTCTTCTGGTTTGGAACAAAAACCTGTGCCAAAGCCAGCCCTATGTGATAACATTGGATATCACTGCAGTGGCAGAACCCTTTTGGGTCCTATATAGAATAATTTTAAAAGGGTTCTCTAAAGGACCATATACAACTGGTTTGCTGTCACAAAGAGAGACTTTAAAACCATGCAAAGAACCATTTGTGTATTCTTTGAGTGTTGATATTTCTATACAGAACCACTGTCTTTACCCACTGTCTTTACTAACTTTCCTACCACTGTCTAAACTGCAATAAACATTTTTACGAGTGTTGGGGTGGAAAATACTTGAGTAACTGTTTTTATGTGTTGTATTCAGGCCTGGATCATCCAAAGGGTTTTATGGGCACATGCCCAGGGGCCTGAGCAACTAGGGGACCCCCACGAGTAATCAAAATCTAAACAGCTGTTTTGACTTCCAATGGTAACTTTAGTATTGGCACAGAGGGAAAAAGGAACTAATGCGCTGTCCTGACAGCAAGCATTGTGAGTGAGAACAACAAAACCAAAAGAGTGGTACACTATATTGCCAAAAGTATTCACTCGTCTGCCTTTCCATGCATATGAATTTGAGTGAGATCCCATTCTTAATCCATAGGGTTTAATATGATGCTGGCTCACCCTTTGCAGCTATAACAGCTTCAACTCTTCTGGGAAGGCTTTCCACAAGGGTTAGGAGTGTGTTTATGGGAATTTTTTACCATTCATTGGGGTTAATGTTTTGCTTGTTATAAACAGACGCACACATTACTGGGAAATGTTTATGTTGACCTGTGTTCTCCTTAATGTGTGTGTAATCTTGCTACTGCTTTGTCTCAATTGGAAATAAAAATAAAGGCACATAGTGGTGACGTAAAAGCACTAAGGTCAGTATGCTGCCATTGTGGTGCTGCCTTGGACTTGTTTAACTGGTTATGATATCATAAGAAAATTACTGACCACCTAAAGGATGTAGCCAAGTAAGGGCCCACCAAACATCTGTGCCCAGAGGCTAGTAACTTGATGATCTGGGCCTGGTTGTTTTAAAGTACAATGTTGGAGGATTTAGTCTGTACCTGCGAATTACTAACATTTAATACTAGCAGTATTATGCAGATACATTTTCAAGAATAAAAACATGCGCCTTACAATATCATTTATACCTTCAAAGTACTTCAAAGACCAAGAGTTCCTGTGCATTTGAATTTAACTAAATTCACATCAGTAATAAATGATCTGTGCTAATGTAAGTTAGGTGAGGACCAGTACCAAACCAGCACCAAGTGCTATGTGTGACAATTACTTGCTTGTATACTTGAATATTTTAATGTAGGTACTCTTTTCACGCATATATATATTAGCTCCTAAATTCCACAATTGAGTCAAACCATGATATAGTACCCAAAATTTCACTTCACTTCTTCTGTACTTTTTTCCGCATTGGTTACTGCAAATTCAACTGTCTGACTCGACAGCTGTTATAGTCGCACACTCCTTTCAGGAAGATAGATGGTTTCTGTTCTGCAGTGCTCCTCTGGACTCCACTTTTCAACATTCGTAAAGCAGCTTTCTTCACAGCAGTGACTCCAGTGGGATTGAGGTTCCTCAAACACTCTCACATCCAAAGGATAAAGCTGAAGAGGTGCATTAGGCGGCTCATGAAAACAGAGCATACATAAAGACAGCAAGCTGTCTAATACGTTTCTCTACACCACTCATGTCCTGTTAGTAGGGGAGAGCAGGGCACGAATTAGTGTGGAGAAAAGTAGTTAGGTTTTAAGTAGTTAGGTTTTTTACAATTGCCAGTATTTTCAGTACTAAGTTTATGGAGTTAAATCAGTGTCACCAGAACCTCAACCTGAATTCATGAATCTGAACCTGAATTTGTGATGCTGAAACTGAATTCCTGATGCTTTTTCAGGTTGAGAAATTCAGGTTGAAAAATTCAGGTCTGGAAATTCAGGTTGTAAAATTCAGATCCTAGAAATTTAGGTGGTACAATTCAGGTCTGGACATTCAGGTTGTAGAATTCAGGTCAAGTAATTCAGTTTGCAAATTCAGGTGGTAAAATTCAGGTCATAATATTCAGGTGGTGAAACTCGGTTCTAAAAGTCAAGGTGTTAAACTAGGTTTAGAAATTCAAGGTGTTAAATTCAGGCAATAAAATTCAGGTCTGGAAATTCAGGTTGTAGAATTCAGGTTGAGAAATTCAGGTGGAGTAATTCAGTTTGCAAAATTCAGGTGGTAAAATTCAGGTTGTAAAGTTCAGGTTTAGAAATTCAAGGTGTTAAATTCAGGCAGACAAAAAAGGGGCAAGAAATTCAGGTTGTAAAATGTAGGTTGAGAAAAGCAGGTTGTAAAATTCAGGTCTGGAAATTCATGTTGTAAATTTAGGCAGTAAAATTCAGGCCTGAAAATGAAGGTTATAAAATTTATTTAAAAAAAAAGTCAAGCATCAGCTTACATCTGTATGAACAAAAATAGGACAGGAAATACAAACATCTGGTGTGAGCTTATATAAAGGGAAGGAAGAATAAGCAACTTACTTTCACTGGAAATGGTTCACTGGCTGATCTTCTGCCATGGTCCTTCATCGGCATGTACTCTGTGACAAAGAAGCCACTCCCAGAGATGTTTAATGATTGGCCAGGTGTGAGTTAGCTTATATTTACGCTCGTTTGCTCTTCCCAAGTACCCTGGATGTTTCCTTGAATTTCTTGACCTGAATTTTACAACCTGAATTTCTCAACCTGAAAAATCAACAGGAATTCAGGTTCATTGTCACAAATTCAGGTTCAGAATTATGAATTCAGGTTAAGGGTCTGGTGACACTGATTTAACTCCAAATGAGTTCTCATCAAAACTATTCACACAGCACATCAACATTCTGTTTGGACCAAACAATGGATGCTTTTTGCATGCTTCCATACACAATGCATTCAGTGACCACAATTTCCAAAATTCTTTCATTTACTTGTCACTCAGTCTCAACATTTAAGAAAGCTGTATTTCTGTGGCCCAGTTTGCAAATGCTTGTGTAGACTTTTACAAAACACTTACGCTAAACTCCTAATGTGAAAATAAACTGCTAATCAATTTAATAAATCAAAAATACTGTCAGATAACAAACTGCAAAAAAATAATAACACTTACTGAGGCAAACTACAGATTGAATGTATGCAAATAGGCCAGTCACAACTGATGCCCATCTGAGCTGTAGTCCTATCCATGTGCTGACCATCTATAAAAAGGGTCACTTCTGAGTTGTTTTGTTGACAATAGACAGTCCATTAAGGGCCCAGCACATAATAAGCACATATGTCCACCATTGTGTACGTGTTAACGAGACATTATGATGCAGATCAGGTCCCACTTACAGTATCTATGACCTTTTCCATTGCTAGAATGTAAAGTACTGGATTTGTTTTGTAGTGGGGTTTTTTTGAGGGTGGGGGGGGTTTCAGGTGTAATGAGTTTTTTCACAGATTAAAAAAAATGGTTTGTCAGTCTGACCTTAAAAATATAATTTGGTAACGAACAATTTGTTTCAACTCAAATAAATACATTCAGTGAAATAATATGAAGCATTTTTAGTTTAGATGAACAAAATCAACATTTACCTCCATTTAACCCTCAAAACACTTCAAATCAACTTTACAGTGTTGTTTAAATGATCAGTCAATTAATAAACCTATTATAAGTAACAGAACTACACTGCAAATGACTCTTTACTGATTCATAGATTTACACAAACGTAGTGAATCTAGCCTAATGCCAGTAGACGTTAGTGAAGTTAGTGAAGTGAGTGTGCAGTAAGAACAACAGTGTTGGTGTTTTTAATTAAACATATTTATTTTGAAATGTTTCTACATTGTTTTACAGCTATAGAGCATTTTGGGCATGCAATGAACTGTTGTGCTGAGCTGCATGTTTCTGCAGAGAGGTGTGCGAAGTTCTAATAAAGTGACTTTAGTGGTAATTGTCCAAATCTGTAAACAGGTTCAAGTGGCAATACGTCCATTCATCCATCCATCCATCCATTTTCTAAGCCGCTTCCCTGTCATGGTCGAGGGGATGCTGGAGCCTATCCCAGCATTCTTCGGGCGGAAGGCAGGATACACCCTGGACAGGTCGCCAGTCCATCACAGGGCAGACAGACAGTCACTCCTTGCTGTGAGGCGACAGCGCTACCCACCACGCCACCGTGCTTGAAGAGTGCTTGGTACCACAGAGTTGCCTTTTTCAACAGAAGTGCTCTTCAACCGCGCTTCAGCAGAGCTCAGTAACACTGAGATTAATAACCGATCACATTGATTTATCAGTCTACTCAGGCTTCAGCAGAGCTCAGTAACACTGAGATTAATAACCGATCACATTGATTTATCAGTCTACTCAGGCTTCAGCAGAGCTCAGTAACTCTGAGATTAATAACCGATCACATTGATTTATCAGTCTACTCAGGCTTTAGCAGAGCTCAGTAACACTGAGATTAATAACCGATCACATTGATTTATCAGTCTACTCAGGCTTCAGCAGAGCTCAGTAACTCTGAGATTAATAACCGATCACATTGATTTATCAGTCTACTCAGGCTTTAGCAGAGCTCAGTAACACTGAGATTAATAACCGATCACATTGATTTATCAGTCTACTCAGGCTTCAGCAGAGCTCAGTAACACTGAGATTAATAACCGATCACATTGATTTATCAGTCTACTCAGGCTTCAGCAGAGCTCAGTAACACTGAGATTAATAACCGATCACATTGATTTATCAGTCTACTCAGGCTTTAGCAGAGCTCAGTAACTCTGAGATTAATAACTGATCACATTGATTTATCAGTCTACTCAGGCTTTAGCAGAGCTCAGTAACACTGAGATTAATAACTGATCACATTGATTTATCAGTCTACTCAGGCTTCAGCAGAGCTCAGTAACTCTGAGATTAATAACCGATCACATTGATTTATCAGTCTACTCAGGCTTTAGCAGAGCTCAGTAACACTGAGATTAATAACCGATCACATTGATTTATCAGTCTACTCAGGCTTCAGCAGAGCTCAGTAACTCTGAGATTAATAACCGATCACATTGATTTATCAGTCTACTCAGGCTTTAGCAGAGCTCAGTAACACTGAGATTAATAACCAATCACATTGATTTATCAGTCTACTCAGGCTTCAGCAGAGCTCAGTAACACTGAGATTAATAACCGATCACATTGATTTATCAGTCTACTCAGGCTTTAGCAGAGCTCAGTAACACTGAGATTAATAACTGATCACATTGATTTATCAGTCTACTCAGGCTTTAGCAGAGCTCAGTAACACTGAGATTAATAACTGATCACATTGATTTATCAGTCTACTCAGGCTTCAGCAGAGCTCAGTAACACTGAGATTAATAACTGATCACATTGATTTATCAGTCTACTCAGGCTTCAGCAGAGCTCAGTAACACTGAGATTAATAACTGATCACACTGATTTATCAGTCTACTCAGGCTTTAGCAGAGCTCAGAAACACTGAGATTAATAACTCTTTGAAAGGCGACTCCTCGTTTTCTCACTGTACCCTCCAACAGAAATAGCTGCAGTGAGGTAATGTCCAGTGTTGTTGCTCAGCGGACTCGCTTGTCCGTCTCAGCGCCACGTTCAGCACGTTTTGCATCCAGACTTTGGTCTAGTCCGGCTTTTTTTTTCTCTCTCTACCCGTTTTCCGACAGCCCCCGCCCCTCGTTGCTGTGGGATTGGCTGACAGATCGGTGAGTGACGAATCGTAGCGCGAGGGGGGCGTGGTTTGTCTGAATGCGGGCTTGCAAAAAAAAACAGTACCCGGCTCGTCACAGTGGAGCCCGGCTCGGCCCCGCCCCCCTCGCCGACCGTGTGTATATGAGCGGGGCGCTGAGGGGCGCTGGGAGCAGTGTGTGTGTGTGTGTGTGTTTTGGTGTGTTTTCCTAACGGGAGCGTTTCGGACCTTCAGCAGCGCGTTCGCTGGATTACGGCTCGTCCGTCGCCTGGAGTAGTTTTGCTTCACTTCTGCGCCAAAGAGGGAAAAGCGGAGATTTATTGCGCGTGTCGACCTCATTCAGCTCTTATCAGCGCGTGCTGAAGCGGTTCGCATTCCCAGCTCGTCGGGAAAAGTGATCCGAGGAAAAGCTGAAAGTTTTTTTTTTTTGTTTTGTTTTTGTTTTTTGTTTTTTTTGCGGAGATGGAGATGGAGCTCTCGGTCTGAGCGCCTCTCGCCTTGCGTGCTTCTGAGTGTCCTCCGCCCGCTCGTCTCCCGGCTCGCAGGGGGGAATGGTCGACCGCATGATGGCAATGAACCATGGCCGATTCCCCGAAGCTGTGAACGGTCTCCACCACCACCATCACCACCACCAGCAGCAGCAGCAGCAGCAGCGCAGGATGGGAATGGGACAGTTCTCCAGCCCCCTGCAGCAGCAGCAGCAGCAGCAGCAGCACGGCTACAGCAACGGCTTGCTGGAGCCCATGCACTACGGCAGCGGCGGCGGGAGCCACGGGCTTCGGCATCCGAGCGGCAGCGTAGCAGCGCCCGCACGCTTCGCCTCGCAGTTCGTGGCCACCGGCAGTCAGGGGCAGCTGGCGGCGAGCATGCAGCTGCAGAAGCTTAACACGCAGTACTACACCCAGCAGCACCACCACCACCCGCACCCGCAGCAGCAGCACCAACCGCAGCAGCAGCACCTCCTCCACTACCCACACGAGCTGCAGGGCGGGTTCCGGGACGCGGGGGCCAGGCTCGGGGCGGCCGGCAGAGAGCCCCAGCAGCTGCCCGCCGCACACAGCGTCATCGACACGGACCTGATCGACGAGGAGGTGCTGATGGCGCTGGTGGTGGAGATGGGTCTGGACAGGATAAAGGAGCTGCCCGAGCTGTGGCTGGGCCAGAACGAGTTCGACTTCATGACGGACTTCGTGTGCAAACAGCAGCCCAGCCGAGTGAGCTGCTAATGCCTCCGTGGAAAAGGGGGGGACTTTTATACTGCGCTGTTTTTTCTCTCTCCTTTAAAGAAAAACACAGTCCTGGCTTCTCCGGATGTCCCAGAAACGAGCGGGTCATTTTATGTTTCGCTTCTTTCTTTAAGGATCTGACGTTCCTGCATTGCAGCTTTTTATTTTTAACTGTCTTTCCTGTTTTGTTTTTTTATTTGTTTATTTTTATTTTACTCCTGTTTTTAATAGTTTTGCTATGTTTTTAGTTATTTTGTTTTGTTTATTTTTTATTTTAACATTTATTTTTTAATAGTTTTGATTAAAAGATTCCCTCTTGTTTTTTAATAGTTCTGCCATTTTTTATTTGTTGATTTTATTTTAACTTTTATTTTTAACAGTTTGGATGATTATTTTTAATATTTTTTTCTTGTTTTTAATATCTCTGCTATTTTTCATTTTTTTTCTTTTATTTTAACTTTTATTTTTATCAGCTTAGATTTCTTTCTGCTTTTTTTCTTTTTGTTTATCTTTAATTATGTTTTTATTTATTTTTAATCCATTCCAAACTCTGAGAGCGATTAAACCATTCTTATTCCTCTTCTACGTGAGGCCATGTTGGAGAAGTGATAATGAGCATGGCAGGAGGGGTGCAGGCCTCAGAAACCCTTTTTCATGGCTAAGGGACACCCCCATCAGGTCGTGCAGGACAACACAAGCTTTTTGACACCAGGTCCCAAGCCACGCAGGACACGTGGAGTGTGGAGAAGACAATGGAAACCTAGTAACCATGAGTTGTTCATTCAGCGTCTTTTGATTTGTAGCAGAGACGACAGAACCCCCAAAAAATGAATCCCAACTTGTGTTTCTTTTTCCTGTGTCATTCGAACAAGAGACCTGGAGTTGTGTCAAACCTCTGTGGGTGCATCATGATGTAGGTGGTCATGTAACATGATTGTAGACCAGTCCAGTGTAATTGTCCCAGTCAGAGATGTACTTTAAACTTCAGTGGCCATAATATTTACATGACTATCTATGCTGTTCACTGACTCGTCAGACCATGGGTGGAAGTCTCAGTCCTTTCCCTGTCTCCTCTCCAGCTTCATGACCAGCTGTGCTCACTCAGAGACCTTGCTCCTCCATAATATTGCTGAGAAGTTTCAGAAGAGGAAGAGAGCGAGGAAGAAAAACTGTGCGTGTGTAGGTGTGCTCTATGCTTTGTGCTAAAACTGGTACACAGGTATCAAATGGTGAGAGATATTTTGGAAAAAGTATGGGAAGAAATGTCTTAAGGGGGAAAGCGTGGGAAAAGACGTCGCTGTATTGAATGTCCGCTGCCCTGTTCTGCTCTTTTTGTGAGTGGACATTAAAAACAAGTGTCGGGAATGTTCTTAAAGGAAAGCCATGTGGGATTATCACCTTCATCAGTTATAGATACACCACTGTGCTTATCTAGTATGCGATACATGGCAATACTACTGTGTTGAGGCTTTCTAGGAAAGTTTGACAGTATTTTTGTATATTTTTTAGAAGAAAATGTTAATTTATTATATTTTAATTTGCAAACATGAATAAAGCAGCAGAAATGCATTACTGAAGCAAACAGGCTGTCAAAATTGTGTAATTTATTGATTTGATACAGCAAGATATTGATTGGTTTATAGTGGGATGAGCTTGTTAATAAGCAGTTTGGGTACTTCGTTACTACCGTGCAACATAAATAATGTGCATCTTTAAAAAATGATTCTTCAAGGGTTCCTTTGTCAAGACAGTGGTTATATACAGAGCTATTATCACACAACTGTTATAACCACATGAATGCGTAGACCTTCATTCTTTGAAGGGATACATGGTTCTTCTTTATGATGGAAAAAACGATTGTTCTCTAGAGACCTTTTTTTTTTTACAAAAATGGTTCTTCATAGCACCACAAATATAATGCTGATAGTGTATACATACACTCTTAAGACTAAAGGTGCTAAAATAGATTCTTTGTGAGATCCATAGAAGAATTACTTTTGGTTCTCCCGAAAAACTTCCAATGGATGGTTCTTTAGAAAACCATTTTTGTGAAAGTGCAGAACGCCTGAAGGGATGTTTGTTTTAGGTAAAACAGGACATGGTGTATTTCTTTTTGGTAAAAATCTGGTGCACACCAGATACAGCTATCAGCTGTGTACCCAATACTTTTAAGTAAGCATCTGATACCATCAGGTGAGCGCCAGATACAAATAGAAAAAAAAAACACATACACAATTTTTTATTTATATACATTTTATTTTACGTAGTGTACACATATTATACGTAGTGTCTGGTGCTCACCATATAGTATCACGTGCTCACCACATAGTGTCTGGTGCTCACCACATAGTATTGGGTGCTCAACACAGTGCAGTGGTCACTTGGTAGTGTCTGGTGCTCACTTGATGGTTTTGGGTGCTCACCACATAGTATTGGGTGCTCGCCATATAGTGTCTGCTGCTCACTAGTATATAGTATGCTTACCACATAGTATGGGGCTCTCATTTGATAGTAGTGGGTGCTCACTTGATAGTATCTGGTGCCCACCAGATTCTTACTTAAAAAATATAAAACTTCCTTTCAGTGGCTCTGTATAAAAGAGATGTGAGTTTGAAGAACTACTTTAAAGTTCAAATAACCTTCATGAAGTATAAAAGTTCCAGGAAGAACCCTGCATTTGGTGTAGAACCTTCACATTGTGAGAAGGTTCTTGACACTCAAAGAACCTGTTGTGGTACCGTTTTATATGTATATTGTATATTGTATAGTGTATGTTAACTTATAAAGAAAATACCGCGCTGAGTCGTGAGATAAGTGTCTATGTAAGATGATTTACATGCGTGGGAAAAGTTGATGACTCAATCTACAAAGTGACAAATCTCTGAATTCCGGATTACAGTGTTCAGTGTATCATATCATATGCAGCTTAATTTACTTTGGCTGGCTTTGTTCTACACTTGGTGGTCTTTACATTGATGGAAGAAAGAAAAAAAAAAACAGTTCACTTCATACATGCATTAAAATGCTGACTGAGTCTTGGGGGAGGAATCTGGTTTCACTGCATGAATAATTGTCATGCAAATTGGCAGGATTCAGCTGAGTTTGTCCTGCAGTGAAATTGAAACTTCTGCTGTTGCCATAGCTCGGAGCTGACTGGAGCAAAAAAAAAAACTGTCGAGTACCAATACTGAAGAGAGAAAGAGACGTGCCAGGAGGAGACAGAACATTTACATATTCGGAGCTCCACTTCTACAGCGATGAGAAACGACCTTCAGTACTCCCAGACTCCAGCATGTCAAAACCACCCAGATTTTTTAAAGCTACATTTGAGAATATAGGCTGGCATTCTCACTTTCTGCACAATGTGACTCTGATGTGAATACCAAACACACAACCACTAGCCTTTTCAGTCTTTTAGATGATTTTACACAGTTAGAAATAAAGGTTCCTGAATGGCTCTTGGCTGAACGTACAAAACATTCTACCAACTTCAACATTTCTGCGTAATTTAATGGTTAAGATGTAAACAAAGTCATTCAGAGTGGTTTGATGTGAAATGCTCCATTTTCGAAAAGCTGTCTGAGTCAGAGCTCACAGTGGTGGTGATAGGAACCAGAGATCTGGCTATAGAATGGCTGTAAAAGCTTCATCACAGAAAGTTGTGGTAACACTTTCTATGAACGTCACATTTGTAAGCATCTTTAAACACATTCATAACATGTTATAATGCATTCATGCATCATAACATCACTATAAATATTAATAAAAACACACTACACTTTATTGCCATGCTTATTATGCATTATGAATTGTTAACATAATGAATTATAGGTACTGTTCATGACAAATTATAAGAGCTCATAAGCTGTATTTGTCCACTCTAAGTAAAGTGAAGCGTACTGTACTAAAGCCTCCTCCAGTGTTAAGAGTGAGGCTTCACGTTGAAGGATTTACTAAAACACTAAAACATACACAATAAAGCTCATTACAGACTTCAAATGTCAGCGAGCTGGGTAAGAAAATTTCACTTTAGCAGTGTTTCTAGGCTAGACGGACAGTTTGGGGCATCTGAATTTTCAGGACTGAAGGCCTGAAGATGCAGTTCTAACAACACCAGCGCTGAGAAATAAAATACTGGAAAACTCAGGGCGTAAATAAACTTTGTGCATTTATTTTTACAGTAACACTTTCTATGAATGTTATGTTTGTAAGCATCTATAAACACATTTATAATATGTTATAAGGCATTCATAAGGCATTGTAAACATGGTTATAAATATTTATAAAAATTAATTACACTAAATTACACTTTATAGCCATGTTTATTATACATTATGAATTGTTAATTTAATGCATTATAAGTAGTGTTAATAACTATAATGTTATACTGTCAGTGCCAAAGAAGTCAGTCCCAGATTTCCAATATTTTATTTGTCACATCTTAGGGACTTCAGTCCTGAATATTCAGATGCTCCAAACAGTATAATATTGTATATGCAGTGTTAAGTTAGTGCCAGGCAAACGGTGGTGTACATTTACAGTGGTGTACATTGACTTTCCCACATTGGGTGAAACACTGATGGCAGCACTAGTTTAAACTCTGACATTTGAAGCCTGTAATGAGCTTTATTGTGGATGTTTTAGTGTTTCAGTAAATCCTTCAGTAAATACTTCAACTTGAAGCCTCACTCTTAACACTGGAGGAGGCTTTAGTGCAGTACACCTCACTTTACTTAGAGTGGACAAATATAGCTTATGAGCTCTTATGCTTTGTTATGAAAAAACAGAAAGTGTAACCAAAGTCATTACATGAAATGATTATAAATTCATTGCCTGATGCCTGAGATAATGATCGTTTAAGATTTTGGGCTAAAACTTTTTTGCATATACATTTATTGTAAGTACCAAAAGAAAACTTATTTTTCCATATTTTCTGTTTAACTATCATCAACATTTCATACATAAACCTAAATGACGTATAGGTTCACTGGTGGTTCTGGATAGTAATAAAATGGCTATATATGTGTGGTAGACATGTGACCCCTGGTTCTTATCACCACCACTGTAAAGGAATCCCATATCAAACCACTCTAAATGACTTTGCTTACATCTCGACTACGGAATTGTACCGCAGTTTTGGAAAAATCTTTGGAATTTCCATTTAACATGAGCGCCTGCCAAGACAAATTTCTATGAAAACTCATAAAAAGTCTGATTCCAATTTAGATTCAGTCAAATCCACATATATTGCTTTTCATATGGTTCCTATCAAAACCACTATAAAGAAATTATTACTAAAAAGATAAGTTTCTCTACAATTAACTATTCTGCATCAAACAACTCTGCATGACATTGTTTACATCTCAACTACTGAATTATACAGAATTACAGTGGAATTCCCCACAGTTTTCATAAACTTTAAACTGTAAAAAGATTTACTTTGCAGAAATGCTTCCTTTAGGAAATATCTGGGTTCTCAGAAGAACCCTTTTTGGCACCTTGATAGTGTGTAAGTCTAACATGTCTAGATTGACTCTGGTTGGTCTTCAGTGGATGCCTCAGGCCTTGTAAACCGTAGCATTCTTGGTGTGTTCATACCCCTGGAATCCTTTTCATGTAAAACTTTTTATCTATTAAGTTGTATTTCAACTTAAAAGCTCCTTAATGAGCAAACAGAGATACAGGACAAATGAATAGCCTTGTAAGTGTCCTCTGCCACATCCATCAGCTGTGTTGCTTATTGAATTATGATGGTGAATGACTATGCTTAACATTCTAATGATTTCGCTTTAATTGTGGTTTCATTGCTCCCCTGTGGGGAAATTGCATATAATGGATGTTTCATTGCTGTCGTTCTTTACTAGCAGAAAGTGTTTGTAGGCTTCAGTGCGTTTGTTAAATATGTAGCAGGCTAAAGCCTTAGGTAAAGAGCCTGAGGTTCAGACACATAAAAACATTTAAACAGCCTAAAGTAGACGACAACTTCTTTGGCTCCGGATGTGCTGAGATCTATTTTCTTCTGCTATAGCAATTATTCTGCACGCCATTAAGTATCCATTATAGAAAGTTAATTTAGGGAGAATTTTAAACACGTCGCAAATTAATAATTGAAAACTAATAAAAAGTAATGGCAAAAAAGGTTCCCCAATGAGAACATTGGATCATTTGAAACTTAGCTAGGGAAGAGATCTCCCCGGAGGCACTCTCTTCCTCTTGAGTACGGTTGTGGATTTATGAGCATGCTTCCTCTAGCACATGCTTGTGGTTTTGGCTTAGTCTCAAAATATGTTACCTCATCCAAAGTGGACTAAGAGAGAGAGAGATAGACCAGTAAATGTAGAGGGGAATTAAAATCACCTCATTGTCAGCTGGGGAAATTAAATTTACACAGCAAGGAAAAGATAAGAGGGAGCAATAATTAAAGACATACGTCGGCATTGGTCTTGACAAGAAGGTAATGAAGAAATAGCAAGTGCTGAAGCGAAGATTCGTCTTCATTAATTCAGCCAATAGAAGAAATTATCTGACTAAGTCAAATGTGCTCCCTTGTCTTTGAAACTAAATGAATCAAATGACTGACAACATACAGTCAGTGACGGAGGCCTTACTGGGGTTCTTTAATGGTGGATAGTGACGGGTAGAACCATAATGAAATAAAACAGCATTCCAGCATAAAACTGCAGTTTAATATGTTGTTTGTTGGGCTTTACAGCATTTTGTATTTTGTATTCATCAATCTCACTACAATACCCAGCATGCGTTATACAAACACATCATACAACCACTTGACATCCCTGTGGTGTCATCCAAGGGGTGAAACATACGCCCAGCACCCCCTAATTAACCTCATGGAGCCCCTGAATGTCTCAAAATCAAAATTCCTGGATGTCCCTCAAAATAAAGCTGATTGTTTAGCTGCTTCACCCACAATCAGCAAGCTTCTGTCTTTGGTGTTCTCAGCTAACTAGAGACACTGCACTGCTCTGCCTCAGGGTGGCACTATAGCAAACTGGTTTACCCAGTTGGTCCTTCATAGCCCAGTAACTGTAACTATCATTGGGATTTCTCTGAAAAACTTTACAATGTGCTGTAGCATATTTGTAAATCTGAAAACCTGCCCGATTTCCCAAGAGGTTACTAATTATTTCTCAAACGTTACTACTTATTTCTCAAACCAAAGACAAAAGAGGAGATGTGTAGGATCTCAATTGGTGTGTGGAAGACCACATTACCAAACTAGAAAAGAGTATTTCTAATAGAGGACTTGTTAGGTTGTTGTGACCTCCCAAATACCAAGAGTTATTTCATACACTGGTATCAACCAATTCTGATCGCTAGCCTAGCCACCGATCCATAGGCTGATAAATACAATCCAGCATAAGTTATGATGAGTTGAAGACAGTACTACACTTATATGGCTGCAGTAGCATTAGCTTTCTGCATTCATCAGAAGAAAAACTAAACAAAAACAACACACTTTCAACAAACTTTCAAGATACTGTATGTCATCAGAAGGTGGATTTCCTACCCTTCACCATTGAAAGTTGGTAGTTTCATTTTTATTGAAATTTTCATACAGTTCTTTTTTCACTTCCATCCACAAGCAGTTTTAAAGGGGTGTCCGGAGTGGCCAGTCCTTTCCTTAAAATCTGATTGGCCAGATGCCACCCCAAAATTTCTGTCATGTCTTTGGCTTCCAACCAGCTGAGGGGCAAATTTTTTCATTTTTGGAGGAGAATTGTTTAGAGGAGGAATAGCTCTCCAACTCCAATTGCCGCCAACCCTTGGGACCAAATTAATACTGTATGTACATCTGGTCCTTCTCACTTTGCCATCAAGAGTAGAGTTGTTTTGCTATCACTGGAACAACTATCCTACCTCTCTCCAACTCCGACCTCCAACCTTCCACCCTTGGGACCAAATTAACACTGTATGTACATCTGGTCCTTCTCACTTTGCCATCAAGAGTAGAGTTGTTTCGCTATCACTGGAACAACTATCCTACCTCACTCCAACTCCGACCTCCAACCCTCCACCCTTGGTCACTTATTGTCATTTGCAAGAACATCTGTAAACATTGCCACCCCGTCATAATCACCTAACACCCCTTTGCCACCCCACTGCTTCCATCTACATCTAAATGACTAATTAATAAGACCTGTCTTAATTGATGTTGGTTTGTTAGAGCAAGCAAACTCTAAAAAAATGTTAGGAAGGACTCCGGGACCCAGGACCTAAGACTACTGCCTTGAAGTATAATTGTTCAATTCATGACACATCGTCCACAGCAGAGATGAATGAACAGAGAGTTGTGATTGAAGATCAGTCACCCAAGGATATTCTTTGGCTCCTAATGTCCCACAGATGCTGTAAATAAGTTACTGTGGAAAATGTTGAACTCTGGAGTGTCCCATTAGCTGCCGCAGATTTATACCTGCTCTTCTGGAATCTGACTGGTAGATGAGGCAGGGGGTTGTGGTTTAAACTGCCTTTGAAGCTGTGTGGGTCAATACCACATTAGTCTGTTTAGCTACAGCAGAGGCAAGTGCTTCTATGAAAACCACAGATCGGAAGTGGAAAGAAGGGAAGCAGATACCACCCAGCTGAGACTGTGATGTAGGCTTGCTCAGATCTGACCTCTAAACTCGGTGGGATCCCTTTGCTCCAGTTAGAATGGGGCTCAAGCTGTATTAAAGTGGGCCCAGAGAGACAGTTGGCACTGAAAGTGCCTTCACTGCGAGATGAAACAGGAGTCATTGTACTCTTGCTCAAAGATGTTCACAACCTCAACTCTCCTCCTTCATGCTGTCTTACCAATAGGCCAAATGCTGTCTCCAGAACAGCAGTGAGGAGAGGAGATAAGAAAAAAGATACAATGGCAGAACAGCCAGGAGACCATGTCCGGAACACGCAGAGAGAGATCTGTCCTGTTGTGTGGTGCTGTAGATTAGGGATGGGCGATTAATCGAAAGGTAATTGAAACTGACATTCAGAACCTCTAACTGATGTAATCTTGAACATGTTGGTTATTTCGATCGACTCTGTGTGTTCATGTACTGTCCCCTTAAAACTTACTATCGCGCATGAGGTCATGTGATTCCACCACGTCCAATCTGCGACATGGAAGCTAAGGCTACGTTCATACAGCAGGTAAAATGTCCCAAATCAGATTTTTTGTTTGACTGTTCAGATTATCTTTTAAATGTGATCTGTATGTGACAGTCTGAAGAGATCAGCTCCTAAACTGACTCGTGTGAGTGTCACGCTGCTTCACGCGGCTCATCCAGAGGTAAACAATCACGACTGCCAATGAATGCCAGACGCTCCCGAAGGATCAGCTTCATCTTCACCAGCAACACAGAAGCCATCATGAAGCTTCACTGACTGACAGCTGGGCTCATCACCCAGAATGTGTTTGAGACATAAAAAGGGCGCGGTCACTTTTTTGGTTCATGTCCTCGAATTCTTTAAACTGTGCTTTCAGACTTTTATCTATTCTTTGACGCTGCAGCCTCATTCACCTGTGGCCACATTCGGACATTTCTACAGAAATCTCTTGGACAAGTCTCATTGAGGTTTTGTACAGAAATATCACCACAAATGTTTGAGTCTCAGCAGCGCGAAATAAATGTTGATGTTAGATTGATATAAAAGCTGCGTGAATTCCAATCCAGCTGCTGAGGGAATTTACATTAAGATATGTAGAGCATATTTACAATACAAACCTTGTCAGTGAACGATGAGGGCAAAAAACTAACAAAAAAATAACAATCTGTTGTCAAAAACAATCATTATATATATATATATATATATATATATATATATATATATATATATATATATATATATATATATATATATATATATATGCAATTGAGGTAAAATATTCAATTAATTGTGATATTGATTTGAGGACATATCGCCCGGCACTACTGTGGATCTCTCTCTCCAAGCTCTACCTTATCCCTCCACTGTGAAGTTAAGCAAACTTACTCTTGTTCATAAGTAAAAGTGCTTGGTGGACTGATCGAGAGACAGAATACTTCACATTAAACATACTGTTTGCAAAGAAAATCATGTCAGAATTATCACTGTTTTCATTTAAGAGCTTTTTTGGACTTTTCATATTGTGAAACAATAGTGTTCATCAAAGCAGTGGTTTGTGTCTTATTTTCTAAGTGTCAGTAATGAGAGCAAGCAGTAGATACACATATTCTCAGCAGAGTTCAAATTGAATGGGGATGGGGGGTCCCAAAAATGAACTTTGAGGGTTCTGTGTTATTTCCTTTAATTAAAATTTCCGTTTTCTGTCAAAACCATCATAGAACAGCTTTTCTGCATTTTCATCTGGAATTCATAATATAACCAATTGGTCTAGTGCACTGAGTTTGAAACTGGAGAAGGTTTGGAGAAGCTTGAGCGAATTGCAAACTGCAGATAAACTTCAGATGCTTTTGATAAAGTCAGCAACCGCCATAAATGCTGTAAATCAATGTTATTATCAGCCATGACATAAACCAACACCTATGTTATTGTCAGCAAAGAATATTCATTACAGGCTGTTTGATGCCATGTCATGTTCACACTAGCCTACTGCAGAATGCGAATAAGATGGTTTTATTTTCCAACTTGTCATGTTAAAGTCATCTCAAGCTGGCTTCATGAACATAACAATGAGTTGAGTCTTCTACAATAGCCTTCCCCGTCACCAGATCAGGTAGAACACCTTAGGGCCGTGGTAGATCTGGAGATTCAGAGTGAAAATGCACCTGAAAAATCAGTGTATGACGCAATCAAGTCAATGTGAAACAGAATCTCAAAGGAATCTTTGGTCCCACTTTATATTAAGTGTCTATAATAACTGTGTAGTTACATGTGAAAAACATATTCAATAACAACATAAGTACTAATGATTTACTCACTGGTACAGCTGGATTCCAGCAGTACACCTTATGTAATTACACATGCGTATCTTAATGGCTGTAACAGCCTTTTTTCTCGCATGTAATTACACAATAGTAATAACATAAGTGTAATGACATTTGTAATCAGACTGGAACAGCAGTTGTTTCCAGAAGTCTTTTCCAGCAGTGAAAGGAAAGTATAGTGCAGAACTTTAACACTGCACTACAGGAAAGTTCCTGTGTAGAAGATATACTTGTGTAATTACATAGGCTGTATTTCTGTAATCCATCTGTAATATTGACTAAATCATCAGTAGTTAGTGTTGTTGCATATGTTACTAATGTGTAACTACACAGTTGCTACTTAATATTAATTGGGAACAAATGTTTCCAACATTTTGTGGAATCCACACCACAAATAAAAGAGGCTGCTTTGATGCCAGTCCTCGTACAGTGTTCCTAATAAAGTGTACCGGGAGTGCATATACCTTTTAAACAGTGGGCCTTAGGATCTAGTCCTCATAGATACCTATACTGTCCATATTTTTGCTCTATCACAATGTGTTGCAAGTTAGGATTGAGCAGAAATCTGGACTGTCTCCATGATGACCGGTTTGAGTATCCCTGCTTTTTAGCATTCCTGAGAGATGCAGCTGTTTAAAGATTCATCCAGGTGTCAAATCATTATCACAGCATTATTGAAAGCATTTTCACTAAATTAATCTGTGGGTCATCAACCACCCGTTTGTCGACCCATTTGTAGAAGATATGCCGGCTTCTTGCAGTATGTAACTTTGCATTGAGGAAGCAGGTCACTATATGTAATGAAACTATATGTACACTATATTGCCAAAATTATTCACTTGTCTGCCTTCACACACATATGAACTTGAGTGACATCCCATCCTTAAACCATAGGGTTTAATATGATGTCGGCTCACCCTTTGCAGCTATAACAGCTTCAACTCTTCTGGGAAGGCTTTGCACAAGGGGTAGGAGTGTGTTTATGGGAATTTTTGACCGTTCTTCCAGAAGCGCATCTGTGAGGTCAGACACTGATGTTGGACAAGAAGGTCTGGCTCACAGTCTCTGCTCTAATTCATCTCAAAGGTGTTCTATCGGGTTGAGGTCAGAACTCTGTGCATACCAGTCAAGTTCATCCACACCAAACTGGCTCATCCATGTCTTTATGGACCTTGCTTTGTGCACTGGTGTGCAGTCATGTTGGAACAGGAAGGGGCCGTCCCCAAACAGTTCCCACAAAGTTGGGAGCATTAATTTGTCCAAAATAGGGTTAGAGTTCCTTTCACTGGAACTAAGGGGCCGAGCCCAACTCCTGACAAACAACCTCATCCCATAATCCCCCTCCACCAAACTTTATACTCGGCACAATGCAGTCTGACAAGTACCATTCTCCTGGCAACCACCAAACCCATGTCATTTTTCTTGGCCGACCACTTCGTGGCTGAGTTGCTGTCATTCCTAATCGCTTCCACTTTGTTATAATACCACTGACAGTTGACTGTGGAATATTTAGTAGTGAGGAAATTTCACGACTGGACTTGTTGCACAGGTGGCGTCCGATCATGGTACCATGCTGGAATTCACTGAGCTCCTGAGAGTGACCCATTCTTTCACTAATGTTTGTAGAAGGCGTCTGCAGGCCTAGGGGCTTGGTTTTATACACCTGTGGACATGGAAGTGATTGGAACACCTGAATTCAATGATTTGGATGGGTGACTGAATACTTTTGGTGATATAATTTATATTCATAAACATTTATGAATAGGCCATTAAACATATAACTTTACACAAATTGGTAAGGTCCTCATGACATGTTAATCATTATTTGTTTAATAACTTTAGTAGCTTTGTTTTTTTGCTTGCTATCGTCATTGTTGGAGCCAATGTTGGACTAAATTAATCTTTATTATTCATCATACTTTCCATTGGGAGGTGCCTGCCCCAAACTCTAACCCCTAAATTTCAACTTGCAAAATTAATACTTGCATTAATTTTTTTTTCAATGTTGTTTTTAAAGATCTGTTTGATTTCTAAATAAGAGTGGAGCCCTATTTTAGCCATACCCCTGCATTTTAGATCAGGAACTGAGGCTGCATCCCTGTCCCTCATGGCCACATGGTGAGCAGTTAGACCCCAATGTTTTGAAGTAAATGTGTCCCAAAGTCTGAAAGTCAGTGTGGAACATTAATACTTGTCACTACTGAAACACATATATACTGCAATTAAGTCAACTTATTTGTGTTTTAATGAAAAATACTATGATTTTATACACTTATGACTATTCAAAGCTGTGTTTGATGATCATTTACCGGCTAGTGTTTTTGAATTATGCTCAAATTGTTACAACCAAAGCTGTCACGCATCCGCCAAGTCCGAGGTTGCTTTCGGGCTCTTCTGGGAGATCACATGACTTCCAAACTTCCCTCACATTGAGACTCCATACAGACATACAGACTCCATCTCCCAGAATACTCTGAGAGATCAATCAGTGCTCTAGATCTCCAGAGCACTAATGTTTGTCACCAGTGTTGTTGGTCATATGACTTTAATTTAAACTTAGTTTAGTTTATAAGCCTGGGCATTAGACGGTTGTGAGATACTGTCTCCATTTGTGACCTACTGCGCGTTCTATATATTGTTTGTATTTTGTGTATGACCATTGCTTTTCGTTCATTCGACTTTGCCTTTTGCTCTTCCCTTTGGATTGTTTGCCTATATCATCTGATTCATGATTTTATTTTTTACCGTTTTGATTGTTTTTTCCACAATGCTATTGGATTGTACACCCTGTATTATGTTCATCTGTTTGTATTTGCTATGCCTTTTGGTTTTGACCCCTACCTGTTTTACAATGACGACTCTGGACCTCAAATCTTACAGTAAAGCCTCACTTGCATTTTCTATCCACAAGCATCTGACTCTGGTTGGCACATTACCAAAGCACTCACTCCCAAAACATTTGGTAAAGTTTTGGCAGTGTTATGTTTTGCTAGTGACAAAATGGAACATTAAGTCCATCCATCCATCCATCCATTTTCTAAGCCGCTTCTCCGTCAGGGTCGCGGGGGGAGCTGGAGCCTATCCCAGCAGTCTTCGGGCGAAAGGCAGGATACACCCTGGACAGGTCGCCAGTCCATCGCAGGGCAGACAGACAGACACAGACAGTCACTCACACCTAGGGGCAATTTAGCACGTCCAATTGGCCTGACTGCATGCTTTGGACTGTGAGAGGAAACCGGAGAACCCGGAGGAAACCCACGCAGACACGGGGAGAACATGCAAACTCCACACAGAGAGGACCCCGGTCACCCGGCCGGGGAATCGAACCCAGGCCCTCCTCGCTGTGAGGCGACAGCGCTACCCACCACGCCACCGTGCCGCCCGGAACATTAAGTCATTTATTTTAATAAAATAAATGTAATTAAGATATAGCGACACTCGGGAACTTTGGTGTAATCTTCCATAGAGATTTTTATTGATTGGCCTATATACAGTGCCCTCCATAATTATTGGCACCCCTGGTTAAGATGTGTCAAAAGCCTTAAAATAAATTCAGTTTTTATTGTGGAAACATACTGTCACACTGAAAATTGTAGAAAAATGTAACCTTTAACTCAAGTAGAGTTTTAGGGGGAAAATAAAATCCCTGACTAAGAAATAATTTTTCTTCATAAAATCACCTGTTCCACAATTATTGGCACCCCTAACAATTCTTAGGAAATAAATGTAATTAAAGAATTTCTGTCACTTCTACAGTAGTTTACGAAGTTAATCAAAGTATGTAGGAACATTTAATTAGCAATTCACAACTTCCTGTTTCCCTGGGGTATAATTATGACGTGACACAGAGGCCATTTCTCTTCAACATGGGAAAGACAAAGGAACATAGCATTCAAGTAAGGCAGATGTGTGTTGACCTTCACAGGTCAGGCAATGGCTACAAGAAAATAGCCACTCACCTACACCTGTCTGTATCTACTGTCAGAGGAATTATTAAGAAGTTTAAAACAACTGGAACAGTGGTAAACAAGTCTGGACGAGGACGCAAGTTTATTTTGCCACCACGCACAGTGAGGAGGATGATAAGAGAAATAAAAAGTTCTCCAAAGCTCACTGTTACGGAACTGCAACAAATGGTAGCATCTTGGGGTCACGAAGTCTCCGAAACAACCATCAGACGCTATCTACACGCCAACAAGCTGTTTGGGAGGCATGCACGGAAAAAACCTTTTCTCACTCACAATCATAAACGTAAACGTTTGGAGTTTGCTAAGCAGTACTGGGACTTCAACTGGGACCGTGTGCTTTGGTCAGATGAAACAAAGATAGAGCTTTTTGGCAACAAATGCTGTAAGTGGGTCTGGCGTAACACAAGAGCTGAGTATGCAGAAAAGCACCTCATGCCCACTGTGAAATACGGGGGAGGATCAGTGATGCTGTGGGCCTGCTTTTCTTCCAAAGGCCCAGGGAACCTTGTTAGGGTGCATGGCATCATGAATGCTTTGAAATACCAGGACATTTTAAAACAAAATCTGGTGGCTTCTGCCCGAAAGCTGAAGATGGGTCGTCACTGGGTCTTTCAGCAAGATAATGACCCTAAACATATGGCAAGATCTACACAGAAATGGTTGACCACACACAGAATCAAGCTCCTCCCATGGCCATCTCAGTCCCCAGACCTTAACCACATTGAAAACCTGTGGGGTGAGCTGAAGAGGAGAGTGCAGAGGAGAGGACCCAGGTCGCTGGATGATTTAGAGAGATTGTGCAAAGAGGAATGGTTGAAGATACCTCTTTCTGTGTTCTCCCATCTTGTGAAACATTATAGGAGAAGATTAGGTGCTGTTTTGTTGGCAAAGGGGGGTTGTACAAAGTATTAACATCAGGGGTGCTAATAATTGTGGCACACATTATTTGATGTTAAACAATGATTTCTTAATGTGGGATTTTTTTCCCTACTGAATAAATGCACTTGAGATAAAGGTTGGATTTTGCTCTTTTTTCCATCGTGGTCCTATATTATTTAAAAAAACCCTCAATTTATTAGAAGCTAAAGAACACGTCTTAACCAGGGGTGACAATAATTATGGAGGGCACTGTATAGTGTCCCTCACTAGAAGAAGAAGAAGAAGAAGAAGATGAAGAAGAAGAAGGGAAAAAAAATAAGATTTGGGAAAAGTGAGGGTCACTATGTAGATCATATTACCTAGCAGATTTAGCTGCAATTCTTATGGATTAAAAATCTCCATGTCAGGTTTTGAAAAATTAGTATATGCATATTAATATCATCTTTGACACTGAATTGCAATGCATGTCAAAAATTAGGCTTTTTAGTCATTAACGGCTAAAATCAGGCTGACCAATCAGAGCTCATATCAACTTAAGCTCCTTGGGACCACCGGTGGTTTCAAACTGCACTTGGTCATGTTCTTCATAACATTCATGTTTCATAAGCTACATTCAGAAGCTGGTCGTCGTATGAGGCTGTAACTCTTCTGTCCAGTCAAATAGTTGGTGATGTCATTTTAAACCCTTATAATAAAAGAAGCTGAACTCAGTTTGTTTTTCTACTGAAAGTCGAGCTGTTTTTCCCCAAATCTGGGCTATAAACTATAAACAGACAGCGTCTCTTCAGTGATCTGCTCTGTTAACATTACTATTATAAAATAACACAAAGAGCATCTGAGATTTTTGAGATCTTTCAGCAGTAAATTGTAATCATAAAACACATTCTATTAATCTGAGAGGAGCTTTTAAAAAAATGAATTTGCATTTACACTCACTGGCCACTTTATTAGGTACAATTAGGTACTGTTCAATTGCTTGTTAACACAAATAGCTAATCAGCCAATCAAATGGCTGCAACTCAATGCATTTAGGCATGTAGAGGTGGTCAAGACAACTTGCTGAAGAGCAAACCGAGCATCAGAATGGGGAAGAAAGGTAATTTAAGGGACTTTGAACATGGCAGGGTTGTTGGTGCCAGACGTCTGAGTATTTCAGAAACTGCTGACCTACTGGAATTTTGATGCACAACCATCTCTAGGGTTTATAGAGAATGGTCCAAAAAAGAGAAAATATCCAGCGAGCGGCAGTTGTGTGGACGAAAATGCCTTGTTGATGTGAGAGGTCAGAGGAGAATGACAGCCTACAGGAGGGAGGTGACCAGACTGGTGTCATGGTGTGATGATAACAACCTCATCCTCAACACGGACAAGACAAAGGAGCTGATAGTGGACATGAGGAAGGAGAGGAGACCTCATCGGCCACTTTTCATCCGGGAGCTCGAGGTGGAGAGGGTGAGCAGCTTTAAATACCTGGGTGTCCACATCAGTGAAGACCTCACATGGTCACTGAACACCAAGCAGCTAGTCAGAAAGGCTCAACAGCGGCTGTACTTCCTGAGGCGGCTGAGGAAGTTTGGGATGTCTCCGGTGATCCTCAGCAACTTCTACAACTGCGTCATTGAGAGCCTCCTGACCAGCTGCATCACCGTGTGGTACGGCAGCTTGACCGTGATGGATCGTAAATGCCTACAGAGAGTGGTGAAGACTGCAGAGAAGATCACCAATTCTCCACTGCACTCTCTGCAGAACATTTACAACCATAGAGTCCAAAGGAAGGCTGCCTCCATCATCAAAGACACCACCCACCCCCAGCACGGTCTGTTCAAACCTCTGCCCTCAGGCCGGAGGTTATAGGATTATGATGTGCAAGACCTCCAGACTAAAGAACTCCTTCTTCCCCACCGCAATCAGAGTTCTGAATCAGAAATAACTATTCACACTTCGGTCTGCCAGACTTAGGTACAGACGTGTGATGTGTATCCCACTGGTAAAGAACTCTATCCTCAGGAATAACCTGCACCTACTGTCACTTTACTGTAGCACATGTTTACAATTGCACTATTGCACTTTACTACTCATTTCTGCTGCAGATAATCATGTTCCCGGCAAGGCACAGCACTATTCATCCATACCACTGTAATTTATACATTGCGTTATTTCTTGATTAATATATATGGTTGTATATATACTCTTTTGTATTTTTAATGTTATATGTGGCATTCTTAGCGAGGAGCAAAGTAAGCTTTTCATTGTATATAAGGAAACCTGTTTCCTCTGTACAAATGACAATAAACACTTTGAACTTGAGAATGGGCAGACTGGTTCGAGATGATAGAAAGGCAACAGTAACTCAAATAACCAACCAAAATCTCTGAGGAATGTTTCCAACACCTTGTTGAAAGTATGCCACGAAGAATTAAGGCAGTTCTGAAGGCAAAAGGGGGTCCAACCTATTATTGTATATATTATTGTACCTAATAAAGTGGCCGGTGATTATATTTCATGCAGTTACTGAATAATTTGCCTTATGATTTGGTCACGTAAATTCACATGAACAAACCAAAACATACCCTGGTGAATAAGAGGTTAAGGGGTTAAACACACTTACGTACGTAATTACTGTGTAATTGAATCTGCACTTTTGCCTTTTCAATTTGTTTCCATATCAAAGACAAAACCATTCTAAAAACTCATACTTTTAAACACACATATTGCATTAATTGAAAATGTATAACCTCCACTTCAGACGGAATTTCTCCTCGTCTTTTAATGAGCTACGAATGAGAAACAATTATCATCAAATTACAACGTGCTTTCCTAGAACTGTGGCTTCAAACGGTTAATGGAATACTTGAGCCAAAATCCAGGCAATTAATGAAAGGCAGTTGGGCCAAATTGGCACGATCCCATTTGCATAATGCTAGCTGTCCTCGATTAGCTTTCCATCATTATTAGCATCATTAGCATTGTTGGGCAAAGTGTACCTTTAAGCCTTCTGCATGGACGTGAAGAGACTTGAGCAGTGAGGGAAAAAATGCTAATGAGATTCAGATTCAGGAACGGTGGGCTCTGCTGCTCATGTGAAATACAGACGGGAGATCAGAGCATTTCTGACAGCTGCTGAACGGGGAAGGAGGCATGGGAGTGTGTGGCCAGATCCGACTTCATTTCAACTAAATGACTCAGCAGATCATTTGGAGAAGGTCCTGATTTAAGAAACAACTGATGTTAGGAATCTCTGCGCTGTATATCTGAACGTGTAGGTGTTAAATACTCTTCTGTAACACTTTTAAACAAGTCATGGTGAGCAGCTGAGCTGATATCCTATTTGAGAACAAACTGGGGAAAATTTGACAGCAACATTACATAAACAGCAGCAGTGTGAAAGAAGAGAACACTTATTTTCCCACATTGTACACAAATAGAGCAACAGCTCAACTGAATACTGTGTTTCAGAGGTGGAGCAGTACAGAGAAATCATACTTAACATTTGTGCTTAAAAGTTTTCATTTGTTCTGACCCTTCTTGACCTCTCAGCAGCTTTTGTCATGGACAACCATGCAGTCCTGCTTGGAATCAATTTGAGTCCTATCTGGAGGGTCGCTCTTATCAGGTAACATGGAGAGGGTCCACATCCTCTCCATGCAGGCTCTACTCTGGTGTCCCACAAGGCTTGGTGCTGGGTCCTCTTCTATTTTTACTTTATACTCGCTCTCTTGATGATGTAATTTCCTCTCATGGCTTTTCTTATCACTGCTATGCTGATAGCACGACACCTTCTGACACCCAGGTTTCCAGTCCTATCTCGGCATGTCTGACTGGCATCTCTTCATGGATGGCAGCTCACCACCCAAAGTTTAATCCTAGCAAGACTGAGCTGCTTCATCCCTGCAACTGCAGGTCCGTATCATGATCTTCCATCTCATTCGAGAACTCTCTGATTGTTCTGTCTGAAGAGGCATTAAGTCTTGGTGTGGTTCTTGATGGTCAGTTATCGTTCTCAGGCTCATATCACAAACCTGAATCAGTCATGCAGGTTTCTCCTGTACAGCATCCGGATGATCCAAACCTTCCTCACTCGAGAGGCCACCCAGGTGTTCATTCAGTCTTTTGTCATCTCAAGGCTTGACTACTGCAACTCGCTCCTGGCTGGTCTTCCTATGCAAGACATCAAACTTCTGCAACCCATCCAGAGTGCAGCAGCATGGCTCATCTTCATCCCCATGTTCAGCCACGTCACCTCACTGCTGCACTTCCTTCACTGGTTTCCTGTAGCTTCATCAGATTTAAAACCCTGAAGCCTACAAAGCCAAAAACAGACCAGCCCCTCCCGACCTGATGGCAATGGTCAAAATTCAAACTGTACCTCCAGTATTTAGAGTTACGAGTACAACTCGGCTTGACCCACCATCCTTCAAGGTGTGTGGAAGACAAGCACCAAGACTTTTCTCTGTCCTGGAGCCTAGGCGGTGGACCAAACTCCCACTGGCTGTCTGAACAGCAGAGTCTCTTGTGGTCTTCAAACGCAGACTAAAGACACAGCATTTAAATGAGCACTGAGTTTTCACTGTAATTAAGTATTCATTGAAATGCGCATATTGTGTGTTTATCTCTAGAAATCAACACAGGCTTTTGTTTCTAGCAGTGTCTGAGCTCAGGACGAGCTTTCACTCTCTAACCTGTTTATAACTAGCAAAGATACTTTCTCTGAATAGACAACAAAGCCCTTTTTGTAATTCACTCTGGATGAGTGTCGGCTAAGTGCTGTAAATGTAAATGTACAATTTGCCTTTGAAAATCCAAAGGACAGTGCCATAGTGTTTCAATTACAAAATCTCCTAAAATCAATGATGAAGACATGCACATGGTCAGCTCCTCTCGCCAAGGGGAACCATATAAGCTAATGGTTCTAAACTCAGTGTAAAAATCAGTTTCTGTGGTATGATTTGGTTTGATTTAATGATATCTAAACCTAAATGTAATAGAAATTGATTATCAACTCAACAACTATTAACAACTATCATGAGGTAAAAAAAAATCCTCATAACTTTATTTAAAGGCAAACAAGTAAATAATATTAACTTAGTGATAACAAACCTTTATCTGCATTCCTGACATGAAGGATGAGGAGCAGAAAAAAGCCAGCTTGCTAAGAAACTTCAACCAAACCTTTTTTATGTGCAGATGAATCAGCAGTTGGGTCAAAGTGACCCAGCAGCTGAGCAGCTACATCTGGCAGTACTAGGGCCAGGGGACACAGTCTTATCAGCTTATCAACTGTGGAAACTCTAGGTCGAGTCTGTTGGATCATCTTGTTGGGTGTTATACTGTATGCTGAGCCGTTTTTGTGTAATTTTAGCCACTGGGCAAACATGTGTTGTTTTAATGATATCTAAACCTGAACGAACCCAAGCAAACACTCCACTCACAAAATAACGGCCTGCTGGCAGTTTCTAGAATTAGGAAACCACAGCAGGTGGTTGAACTTTTTCCTACATAGCCCCAAAATTGTGGAATCATCTCCCAACGTCTGTTCAGGACTCAGACGCACTCTCTACATTTGAAACTAGACTCAAAACTAAAAAATATCTGTTTGCACAAGCATTTTGCTAAGATTAGTTGTTTTTCCTGTTTTGTATTCTATTTTATACTAATACTGTTTGCTATCTGGTGTCGACCAGATGGACAGGTTCCCCTTTTGAGTCTTGGTTCCTATCAAGGTGTCTTCCTCCTACTCTTAGGGAGTTTTTCCTTGCCACTGGCAATGCTCATGGGGGCTCAGACCCGGCTGTTTCTGTAAAGTTGCTTTATGACAAAACCTGTTGTAAAAAGCACTACATAAACTTTGACATGACTGTCGTGGGTAGTTTTTGGGTAGTTTAGTCTCTGGGTCAACATGTATTGTGGGGTTATTTTCTCTGTGGTTGTAGTGTTGGGTAGTTCCAGCCACTGGGTTAGTGTCTGGGTTAGCATAACACCAGCCAACTGGGATACTTTTTCCAGTCCCAGTGCTTGAGGATGCCAATCAGAGCTATTTCAGAACAGAAACAGTTAAAAGAAGTTGCAGAGTTGGGGCTGAAAGAAATCTGTAAGTACTTAACATATTGCTGCTGTCAGAAACAAAATCTAGCGTTTTTTTTGGTCATTTTTCTGTTTTTGATATAATTTGGAAGTACACATAGTCCTATATATTGTGTGTAAATTTCATGATGAATGGACCAACAGAAATGACGCAAAATTATTTGGAAAAAAGTCTGGTTCCATTGACTTACATTAAAGGTACAGTAAGTTTTCTCCTTCTCCTGTAAAGGCACCCATTTTGAGATGCAAGGTTTTGATCTGACAACATCGATATAAAGTTTTTACTGTGTATTCTTAAGAGAAATAAATAAAAACATGTTTTGTTTTGTTTATTTTCTATAATATGAGCCCAGATTTGTGGGTTGTAATGTGTAGTGTTTGGGATTAGCATCACCTCACTTATGTTAGCTAATTTAGATGTGTGATTCCACATCTCAGTGGATTAAACTCATGTGTAGTTTATTAACCTATATGATATTTACAATATGTGTTGGAATTTATAGTTAAATGCCTGATATATTATATATATAATATATTTTCAACCCAGACTGCGTTTCTGTAACTGCAACTTTTTTTAAGCAACAGACCCACAGCTCTGTAGTCTGGATGAAAAAGTCTCCTTTTTGTTTGTATGATAATAAACTTTAGTGTTATCTTACAGGGTTTCTCCGCCTATTGTCCGCGGACCCCCAGTGGGCTGTGAAGCACCCTCCAGTGGGCCGTGGACTTGACCTCTGGGGAGGCCGTTCATGTCATTTTAAGATTAGATTAAGTGACCCTTATTAATCCCACAACAGGGAAATTGCAGCTTGGCTATCAAACCCATCCGTGCAGTGAAACACCACATACACACTAGGGTGCAGTGATTACACTTGCCTAGAGTAGTGGGCAGCCCTATCTGCAGCGCCCGGGGAGCAGTCACAGCCCACGACTGCCCCAATTAAGTCATAAACTCATCATTGACTGAATTTAAGTCATAAATTCATCAGAAGAACTCGCTTTCCTTCGCCTCTAGCAGCACTTTCAGCATTGTACAGTCAGTATAATCTGCCTTTGATAACAACTGACTGTTTACAGACTTTCATTGGCTCATCTGTCATTCCTGAAGCTAGAGCTGCAGCTGTTCAAAATGACAGACAAGCCTTTAAGTAACAGCGAAGATGAGAACTGTAATTTTTTTTACAGGCCCTAATTCTCAGATTTTCAGTGTCAGCGCTTAAGAAAAGAAAAAAATAATACTGCATTAAGCTGATTTTAATTTTCCTTTGGGCCACTGTGCTTTGGATATTTGAGCAGGTGGGCCATGGGCTGGAAAATGTTGACAAACCCTGTTATATTATACATCCAGTAAAGCTTGAGTGATATATATAGGATATGAATATGATGAAATAAGACTTAAAACCAGCTGATTAGACCTGTCTGAGAACTGTGTGGGTGGCTAATGAGCAGCTTGATTGACAGCTCTCTGTCCAACACTCCCAGCCTGTTCCGCCACTCATACAGAACTGAAAACATTATTCTGCTTTTATGTGACGGGACTGGATGAATGAAGGAACAGATGAACAGATGGATGGAAGAACGATCACTGTTCATGTATAAATAAATGACTGAACGAGCAGCTACAGACCGGTGGTCTAGCTTGCTAGCTTTTGGTTAACTAAGTTTCTCTGAAACTGTTTTGTGGGCATGACAAGAGATGTCAGCCTTGTGATTGGTCAGATGGTTTCTTACTGAAGCACTACCCAAGGTTACGACTGCCCAGTTTATATTGAGAAGAGAGAAATATAGTGAAATATATGGGTCACATGTTGGTCATTACAAAGTGTTCACCTAGTGCATGTTTACTGTTTACCTGCAAGAACAAGATTAACCTAATTAGATCAAATAAAATACAGATTTAGGTTACCTGGGTCTTTAACCTAGTCTTGTTGAAAGAGGCATCCACATTTGGTTATTTTTAACCCAACAATTTCTATAGTCTCAATGAATATTTAGTTAATTTGTTTTATTATTGGAATATTCACTATGTCAGAATACTTAGCATGTGCCAGAAATACCCCATCATTTCATAATACTTCCAAGCCAATTTGTCTTCGTGAATTGAGAAACCTCAAAGCAATAAGCTCGCCACTGAAGACCTCATTGTTATATCTCCCAAGGTCTTGCCGGCCCTGATATATGCTGACACATAAGCTACAGACATAAAGACATCCAAGGTTAAAGAGGCACCCATCACAGAAGCTGAGCTAAAGAACAGAATGTGATAACTAACCAGCGCCTTCCCTTTCAGACCAAGGGCATTACAAACATTAATTGAGATGCAGGGTCTGAGTGAAATAATTAAGCCCAGAGCCGATGTCAGAATCACTTCTATCTGGATAATTAAAGAGACTCGCTACTAAAAGTCTGGGCCCGGGATTATGGGGAAGTCTTCCCACAGTAAAAGTGAGTGGCCTCTCTTTGACATACTGGCGGTATCAATTAGGATCTCCTTCTTAATGTCACATGGGTGGGGGATGGTGTTGAGTGAACCTGTGAGGTCCCACACCAATTGGCTATTAATTACAGAGAGTAATGGGAAAACCTATTCTGGAAAACTCAGCTAGAGTCTATAAAACCATTGTTTTTGTGTTGTACACTGTAAAAAGTGTCTCATCAGAGCGATCTAAAAACATTGGTCTCTAATAACTGTGTAGTTACATGTGAACAACATATGTAACAACATGGTAACTACTAATGATTTAGTCACTGTTACAGAAGTACAGCTTAACTTTTGCGTCATGTTCATTGTACAAGTGTACCTTAATAGTTGTAACAGTCTATTCTCTCTCATGTAATCACAGAAGGGTTATAACAAATGTAATTACATGTTTAATCTGACTGGAACAGCAGTTGTTTTTTTCAGAAGTCTTTTCCAGCAGTAATAGGAAGTGTGTAATAATTTACATTAAGACATTACTTATACTGTATCTGCCAATGTTTCCAACAATTAGTCAGCATTCATGTTAAAACTGTTGAAACACATGTGTAATTACATGGGATTTAGTTCAATAATCCATCTGTAACATTTACTAAATCCTTAGCAGTTACACTTAAATCACCAGTAGTTACACTGCTGTTATTCCTGTGTAATTACAGTTATTAGAGACACTTAATATAAAGTGGGGCCAAAAAAAGTACTTCATGCAGTAAGAAGTGATTGCACAAGTTTTATTCAATTCAACAAATTTCATTGAAAAAACTGTTCATTCAAAGGACTTATTTAGGTTGAATAAAACTGGTTAATTAACTTGTTACCACATTAACAAATTTTTAGGTAGATCTGATGACTTTTACGTGAAATATGGAATTTGAGAAATATTTATTAAAAAATGATGGACTATCATGAGGGCATAGTAGCTTAACTACCATCCAAAAGTTTGAAGCCACTGTTTTCAATAATATAATACCAGTTGGTTGAAAATGCATGTGCTAAATATTATATTGCAATGCCAGTGTTCTGCAACTTTGTAGGCTTCAATTAATCAGTAAGAAGTTGTAAAACTAAAGAAATGTTAGAAGTGTCCAGAATGATGTAAAGAGCTGTATTAAGTTCCATAATGCACTGTAAAAGTGTCTCATCAGATCAACCCAACAAAAACTACACTGATTGAAAACCATTCATTCAAAGTATTTATTAAAGTTAAATAAAAACTAGTTAATATACTTGTTACCACATGAAGTAGTTTTTATAGGTAGATCTGATGAGTCACTTTCTGGCAAAGTGGTTGAGAGAAATGTACACTGTAAAAAATGGTTCAACCTAAAAAAATGAACTAGCTTTATTCAAACTAAATAAACGCTTTGAGTGACCAAGTGTTTTATTCAAAGTATTTTTTTGAGTTGAACAAAACTACTTCAGTTGCTTGTTACCACATTAATAATTATTTAGGTTGAACTAACAGTCTTTTTTTTAAGTTTCAAAACAATGCGATTGAATTATAGTATATAATTTATCATTAAATAACTGCACTGTAAAAGTGGGTTCATCTCCACCCCCTTTTATTGGAGGACTATTCAAATTTTATAAGCAATGTTTAGTCCAAATAGGCCTTTGGTGGGCATATAAAATCAGCAAAAATTCTATTACAAGGTGATTACAAAGTCTACAGTTAAACAAGTGATCCCATTTGATTCATTTCATTGAACTGAATAACTTTGTAATTGCATGTTATGTCAGAAAATTTGGTGGTTGGTTAGTGTAGTGGGTAACACCTCTGCCTCACCTGGGTAAGCACCCGACACTATACGAATAACAGTCCTTGGGCAAGATTTCTAACACTACCTTTGCCTACCTCTGTGAAATGATCAAATTGTAAATCAGTCTGGATAAGAGTGTCAGCAACATGCTGTAAATGTATTCTGGCTTAAATTTACTTTGCTTTTGACCATGGTTGGCTACTTCATCTAAATGGGCTCATGTGTGCTTTGACCCGCTCATCGCCACTTGTGGCTATATTTTTTGTTTGTATATGTATTCATAAGAGAGGACATGGAAGCATAAACAAACAGATAGATGAGAGAGAGAGAGAGAGAGAGAGACAGAAAGAAGGGGAAAGAGCTCAGGATGATAAAATATCTTCATGTAGAGAGTAGTTTGGAACAGCAGTGGACAAAGTACAAAAACCATGTACTTGAGTTAAAGTAGAGACACCCAAGGTAAAATATTATTCCAGTAAAAGTAGAAGTTCCTCCCTTTAGACTTCCACTTGAGTAAAAGTACTGAAGTCCATCCATCCATCCATCCATCCATCATCTTCCACTTCTCCAGGGTTCGGGTCGCGGGGGCAGCATTCTAAGCAATGAGGCCCAGACCTCCCTTTCCCCAGCCACTACCACTACCTCCCTGGGGGGGATTCCGAGGCGCTGGGTGATATAGTCACGCCAGCGTGTCCTGGGTCTCCCAAGGGAGGCGTCCAGGAGGCATCCTAACAAGATGCCCGAACCACCTCAACTGGCGCCTCTCGACGTGGAGAAGCAGCGGCTCTGACCGAACTTCTCACCCTATCTCTAAGGGAGAGTCCAGACACCCTGTGGAGGAAACTCATTTCAGCCGCTTGTATTTGCGATCTCGTTCTTTCAGTCATTACCCAGGGCTCATGACCATAGGTGAGGGTGGGAACGTAGATTGACCAGTAAATCGAGAGCCTTGCCTTATGGCTCAGCTCTTTCTTTACCACAACAGACCGGTAAAGAGCCCGCATCACTGCTGACCCAGCACCAATCCGCCTGTCAATCTCCCGCTCTCTTGTACCATCACTCATGAACAAGACCCCGAGATACTTAAACTCCTCCACTTGAGGCAAGAGCTCATCCCCGACCCAGAGAGGGCTCTCCACCCTTTTCCGCCTGAGAACCATGGCCTCGGATTTGAAGGTACTGATCCTCATTCCGGCCGCTTCACACTCGGCTGCAAACCGATCCAGCGAAAGCTGAAGTTCACGGCCTGATGTCCCCAATACGACAACATCATCTGCAAACAGCAGCAATGTGACCTTGAGTTCACCAAACCGGACAGCCTCCATCCCCTGACTGCGCCTAGAAGTTCTATCCATAAAAATTATGAATAGAATCGGTGACAAAGGGCAGCCCTGACGGAGTCCAACTCTCACTGGGAACAAGTCTGATTTACTGCCGGCCATGTGAACCAAACTCCTGCTTTGTTTGTACAGGGCCTGAATGGCTCGTAGCAAAGAGCCATATACCCCGTACTCCCGAAGCACCTCCCACAGAATACCCCGGAGAACACAGTCGAATGCTTTCTCCAAATCCACAAAGCACATGTGGACTGGTTGGGCAAACTCCCATAAACCCTCCAGAATCCTGGAGAGGGTGAAGAGTTGGTCCAGTGTTCCACAACCAGGGCGGAAACCGCACTGCTCCTCCTGAATCCGAGGTTCGACTATAAGCCAGACTCTCTTCTCCAGTACCCCTCCATAGACCTTACCAGGGAGCCTGAGGAGTGTGATTCCCCTGTAGTTGGAACACACCCTCCGGTCCCCCTTTTTAAAAAGAGGCACCACCACCCCAGTCTGCCAATCCAGTGGCATTGCCCCCGAAGTCCACGCAATGTTGTAAAGGCGTGTCAGCCAAGACAGCCCCACAACATCCAGAGCCTTGAGGAACTCGGGACGGATCTCATCCACCCCTGGAGCCCTGCCGCAGCTTTTTAACTACCTTAGCGACTTCGGCCTCAGTAATGGACAAGCCTATTCCCGTGTCCCCAGACTCTGCCTCCTCACTGGAGAACATGTTGGTGGGATTGAGAAGGTCCTCAAAGTATTCCTTCCACCGCCCAATGACATCTTCAGTCGAAGTCAGCAGCACACCATCTCCACTATATACAGTTGAGAAGGTCCTCAAAGTATTCCTTCCACCGCCCAATGACATCTTCAGTCGAAGTCAGCAGCACACCATCTCCACTATATACAGTGCTAGTGGCACACTGCTTTCCCCTTCTGAGTTGCCTGACGGTTTGCCAGAATCTTTTCAGAGCCAACTTAAAGTCACTTTCCAAGGCCTCACCGAACTCTTCCCACACCTGGGTTTTTGCCTTGGCAACAACTGAAGCCGCAGATCGCTTGGTCTGTCGATACCTGCCAGCTGCCTCTGGTGTCCGACAGGCTAACCATGCCTGGTAAGACTCCTTCTTCAGCTTGACGGCATCTCTCACCTGGGGTGTCCACCACCGGGTTCGAGGATTACCGCCCCGACAGGCACCAACTACCTTGCGACCACAGCTACAGTCAGCCGCTTCAACAATGGAGGAGCAGAACATGGCCCATTCTGATGTCCCTCACCTCCCCCGATATCTGGTCAAATTTCTGACAGAGGTGTGAGTTGAAGATCAATCTGACAGGTTCTTCTGACTCTCACTATACGTTTGGGTTTGCCTGGTCTGACTGGCATCTTCCCCCACCACCTGATCCAACTCACCACCAGGTGGTGATCAGTTGACAGCTCATCTCCTCTCTTTACCCGAGTGTCCAAAACACATGGCCGCAAGTCCGATGACATGACTACAAAGTCAATCATTGAACTGCGGCCTAGGGTGTCCTGGTGCCATGTGCACTTACGGACATCCTTGTGTTCAAACATGGTGTTCATTATGGACAAACTGTGGTCTGCACAGAAGTCCAAAAATTGAACAGCACTCGGGTTCAGATCAGAGAGGCCATTCCTCCCAATCACACCCCTCCAGGTCTTACTGTCATTGCCCATGTGAGCGTTGAAGTCCCCCAGTAGGATAATCGAGTCTCCAGGAGGAGCACTTTCAAGCACCCCTCCCAAAGACTCTAGGAAGGCTGGGTACTCTGAACTGCTGTTCCGTGCATAAGCACAGACAACAGTCAGGACCCCGACCCGAAAGCGTAGGGAAGCTACCCTCTCGTCCACTGGGGAAAACCCCAACATACAGGCACCGAGTCGAGGGGCTATGAGAAAGCCCACACCTGCCCGCCGCCTCTCACCATGGGCAGCCCCAGAAAAGAATAAAGTCCAGCCCCTCTTAAGGAGATTGGACCCAGAGCCCAAGCTGTGTGTTGAGGTGAGCCCGACTATATCTAGCCGGTATCTCTCAACCTCACGCACCAACTCAGGCTCCTTCCCTGCCAGTGAGGTAACGTTCCAAGTTCCAAAAGCCAGTTTCACCAACCGAGGATCAGAACGCCAAGGCGAACGCCAAGGCCCACGCCTTCGGACACTGCCCGATCCACAATGCACCAAACCCCTACTACTGCCCCTCCCATTGGTGGTGGGTCGATGGGAGGGGGGACTCATGTAGCTCCTTCCAGCTGGGCCCGGCCAGGCACCATGAGTGAATGCCTGGCCACCAGACGCTCGCTGGCAAGCCCCTCCCCCAGGCCTGGCTCCAGGGTGGGGCCCCGGTAACCCTGATCCGGGCAGGGTACACAAGTCCTGCTTTCTTGTTTTCATAGGGGTGATTATGGATCACACTTTGTCTGGCCTGTCACCTAGGACCAGTTTGCCATGGGAGACCCTACCAGGAGCTTTTGCTCCAGACAACATAGCTCCTAGGATCATTCAAGCACACAAATCCCTCCACCATGATAAGGTGGTGATCCATGGAGAGGTACTAAATTACTAAAGTATTTACCTTAAAATGTACTTAAGTATCAAAAGTAAAAGTACTAAAAGATTCATTATGGCTCTAATGCCCTGTTATATGTGTATATGTATAGTCGTGAGTATGGACAAGAAGGCTGCAAATGAATTGCCTTTTTTGGGACTAATAAAATATTGTGAACTGTGAACTGTTATCATTTTTATAACAAAACACTATCAACTCATTTTAGGTGACATACATCCCTCCGGCACTGAGACACACTTGGACTCCATGACCCAAGTGACACCTGAACTTTCCTCACTCTCCAATCAGTGCTTGTTCACCAGAATACTAACTTGATTCATCTGTCTTGTCTGTCAATTGATCATGATAGTTTATCATATAAGCCCGGGCTTTAGCAGAGTGTAGCTGCAAGGTATTGTGTCTTTCCAGATCTACTAAGTGTTCTTCTCTGTGTGTTATTGCTCCAGTGTATGACCATATTTTGCATGTTTATTGACTCCGCCTTTTGCCAGACCCTTTTTGGATTTACTGCCCACTGTTATGTTTGTCTTTTTGTGTTGGATATCTTTTTTGGATTTGACCTAGGCCTGTCTATTGACCACAAACATGGATTGTGATTCTAACAGTAAAGCCTGTTTTTCTCCTTTTAACCACGAGTGTCTGAATCCTTCTGACACGTTACATTAGGTGAAAATCCTCCAGTTTCTCTCTTGGTAAATCAGTCTTTTAATAGATCATCATTAATTAGTGACCTGACGTCTATTAAAATGATCATAAGCACAAAACACTGAAGGCCTACAGTTTCCATCAGGGAGAACTAAGTGGCTCTGAAATCACTTTTTACAAACAAGCAAAGTTTCAGTTTCAGATTTATTTACAACTTAGTTCCAAGTTTAAGTTTAATAAAAACTGGCTTTAAACTCAGGATCACAAATGAGTTTCCTTTACTATATTGATCTGTAGGTCTCTGTTCATAAACATAAACCAGCCCAAACTAATTTACTATAAAATCAAATGGTGAAACGGTGAAAAAAGCCGCGTCAGTCACGACTGCATATGTGGAAATATTTCTATATTGTGCTCTATTTACACAAAGTTAGGTTAGTTCATCATTTATGTTGAACAGACTCTCCCAAAATTTACGCTGCTGCACTGACGTTGAACCGTGTGCTGCACTGGGTCAGTATGACAAACAGGTTAAAACAAGCTCAGAACAAAGTGACCGCTGTGCCCTGATTGTCCTTCTTTTGTTTTGACATGTTACGTTTTTATACACACAGAAACCAAAAGGAACAAGATTTCTCAAAATGTAGTGGAGGAATAAGTCAGATATTAGACTTTGAAATGTAGTGGAGTGAAAATAAAAAGTTGCCCAGAAATGGAAAACCTTCAGTAGAGATACACGAAAATATACTTAAGTACAGAAACTAATTACATTTACTTAGCTACTGTCCACCAGTTTGGGATTGGGTTTTTGGATCTCAACGTCTCCTGTAAAGTTAATTTAGTGGGAAAACTATTGTTGTAAATAGTTAATGATCAGTGTGCAGGTCAAAAGTAAAAATAATCTTTGTAATTGTAAAAATGTTAATCTTAGTTGGTCTAACTCAATCTGCTAGTTAGAAAACCTAAATATCCATGTTTTGAATTTAACTTGAATTTATTGGTGCCAGACCTAAAATTTCAAGTTAAACTGATCATCAAATATAAAGTTAAAAAAACAAACAATCTTTGTCTTTTATTCTGAAATGTATTATGATATTTAATGATATTAGAATTTTAAGTCAGCCAGAAAGTAAGGAAGCAAGAACATAGGTATTTGTTTACAGTGTATTAAATGTTTAAACACAAAATGGCACATCAGGGACTCCCAGGCGGTTTAATCATCTAAGCACGAGCCCTTTTATCAGGTGATGATAATCGTTTAAATTATGGAGATGCCAGAGTCTCTCAGAGAGTTGTGAAGATGTTGAATGGAAATTTTAAAAATGCATATTCTATCTTGTTTACCTAGCAATGTAGTTTAATTTGAGTGAACTCAAGTGCCCTCAAGCTGCCATCACTCACTCAGACACACACACACACACACACACACACACAACAAAACTTTTTAAATAAAAACTTAAATATTAACCCCTTAACATTCCAGTTTTATTGCATCCTAAGGCTTATTATTCATTAACTACAGGGACTTCAGTGCAAACTAATGAAATGTGTAATAAATCTTTGGGGTTAAAATAGTATATCTATAGCTTATACAACTTCTAAACAGTAGTGCACTTCATGCTGTTGGTGGTATTAGGTTGGCATGATTAATAAATTTGTTAAAATTGTCTGTATACAGTGCTCCCCACAGTTATGGTCAGGAGACCCCTGTAGTGGATGAACAAAGAATGCTTTCAATTATGACGAAAAACTGTTGAATATATCCGGAAAACTATTGAGGACTTAGACGTGTCAGATGCTGCCATTAAAAGTAGACTTACATCAGTTTCACATCAATAGTGGTTTCAAACCATTCTTACTTACACTGTATCAGAATAGTGGACCAATGAATTGTGAGACATGATGACATGGACATTGGCAGGAACTGGACGCTTTAGTCTTCATGGATGGCTTTTCCATCAACACAATAAATTCCAGTGAATTCTACAGGCCTAAAAGCCTCCAAACACACTGGTGTCTTCACCACTGCAAAAGCTGATGTTTGTAGGGCCAGAGTTCTCAATGGAACCCCCTCTGAACATGCATTTCAAGACAAGACTGAAGGCAAACAGACCCCCCCCACCCCCCCCCCAGCAAGTCGGAACTGAAAATAGCTGCATTAGTAGCCATTCTGTCAGTGCTCACTTAGAGCCTATCATATGACCACCAAGTCTCCAGGAAGTTGCACATACCAGTGATTCTCCTACTTAAATGACTTTAACACCTACCAAGACCCACAATGTGCGACATTAAACCACCCAGACTTCAATGCAACACCCTAGAAGTCTTTGAAGATACGTAAACTTTACAAAAGCTTGCACCAAGAGCCTAGAAGGACACATGGAGATGACCTCCTCAGCTGTTCCTCTGATAAGCCTTGCTGGAAAGATCATGACAGGGCCAGTTCTCCCAGACCTCTCTATTGGCCGGAGTTGGATTCCAGAGGAAGGTTATTTTGAGGGTCTTGTCTGTCACAGCTGTTGTCTCAGGCACCAGAGTGCTGCTGGGTCCCTTTCAGCCCTCTCTTTCTTTCCACTGCTCGTGTGGACTAGCAGCTCCATTATACTCCCTTAATCTTTGGACGGAGGATCCACACATTGGGTAAGTGCTGCATTTTTAAATGTAAAGCATTCCTAATGTAAATGTTACGTAGTTATATCACCTACGTAGCTGTAAACAGCTCAAGCTGTATTGCATAACAGACTTTTTATTGTAGTTTAGTGGAGCTGTTGCTGTGGGATTTGTCCTTCTTGCCATGGCTTGATGTTGAGTATCCAGCACAAATATTGAAATCAGATGAGACAGCATGTCATATTAAAGCAATCAGACCATCAAATTAAATTTAAAGTGAGCTAAGCTTAACATCAAGTGTCACAAGAACCAGCGTTACCCAGCATTGACAGTCTCGGCTGCAAACTATTTATTTAGATCATAGATTTAGAAAGTGTTACCACCAGTGTCCATAAAGTAGACTTGCAGAGTGGCAGCCAGTGAGGGCAGCTTTTGTGTGTGTTTTTTTCCACTTTGCGCAAAAGTGCCATCAGTGACATCAGAGGGTACGTGGCTGGAATAAGAAATAGCTTGCCCATATTTAGAAGCTCCAAAAATAGAGCTGGGGCTTCAGAACAGGTGCCATGTGGCTCCCTGCTGGAGGCTGAGTGGTGATGGGTAGAAGGGGTGGGCAGAGTGGGGGGGAGGCTGATGGGGGGGGCTGTAATTTTAACCTGATAAGCAGCAGCAGCCATGAAGCAACAGAGCTGGGGGATAAACAACCTCTGGATTTTTCCAAGTTCATTCCACATGAAATCAAATGGAGGTCAGAGGGAGGGCTTGGGGCCTGCCACAGATCCGTGGTGTGTCAGATTTAGACGTGCAGTGATACTGCGCCACTGTGTTTTGCACTATTTTCCCTGTGTTCCCACCCCCTGCAGTGCCTGTCACATAGATCTGAGGCCAGCTCGCTGCCTTTTGACTTCTGGCTCGCTGTTAGGACAACTGTGTGATTAAACCAGGCCTGGATATTTGTGATGAGCCTTTCAAGTCAAAAAAGCTCAGAAAAGACAAACTGAAGCTGCAGATACACCGACCAGGCATAACATTACAACCACCTCCTTGTTTCTGCTACAGACTGTAGTCCATCTGTTTCTCTGATACTTTGTTACCCCATTTTACCCTGTTCTTCAGTGGTCAGGACCCCCATAGACACTCACAGAGGAGGTACTATTTGGGTGGTGGGTCATTCTCAGCACTGCAGTAACACTGACATGGTGGTGTTGTTAGTGTGTGTTGTACTGGTATAAGTGGATCAGACACAGCAGTGCTGCTGGAATTTGCTAATGCTAAGAATTTGGTGACAGCCACTTTAACTCCCTTGTGTGGGGTTGGCGTGGGTGTTATTCAGTGGTCTTCTGGACCCACCATATTATTGTTTATACAGCCATAACAATTTATGTACAAATACCACATGTTTAAAATATCATAAGTGGTCTTCTACTCTAAGGGTTCTACTTTAACAGCTGTAGCCAGTCAGCAGCCTGTCCATGTTGTCCACCCAAACACACACACACACACACACACACACACTAACAGCAGGCCATGTACGTAGGAGAAGAACAGAGTGAAGGCCACAGCACCTCCACACTTTTACTCCCTGCAGGTTCAGCCCAGCACCACATGTGTAATATAAATGTGTGGGGGGTGAACAGAGACGATAGTAAAGTCAGAGACGATAGCTCATCTGCTGCTGCACAGTTTGTGTTGGTCATCCTATTATTAGTTGGTGGACTATTTTCAGTCCAGCAGTGGCAATGAGGAGTTTAAAAACTCCAGCAGCACTGCTGTGTCTGATCCACTCGTACCAGCGAAACACCAAAATAGTACTTGCTCTGTGAGGGTCCATGGGGGTCCTGACCACTGAAGAACAGGGTAAAAGGGGGTAACAAAGTATCAGAGAAACAGATGGACTACAGTCTGTAACTGTAGAACTACAAAGTGCACCTATTCAGTAAGTGGAGCTGATAAAATGGACAATGAGTGTAAAAACAAGGAGGTGGTCATGATGTTATGCCTGATTGGTGTAAATACCAGCATATTTAGAAGTGCAGATTAGAAGCTGGAACATTGTTTATGTGTAATACTGTTTAAGAGAGTAATCATTTGTGGGAAGAAACTTCTCTGCAGCCTGAATGTCCTACATGATTCTTTAGGAAAACAAACGGGTTCTTCTGTGGCTTTGCTCAAAGAACCACTTGCGGCACCTTTTTTTTAAGATTGTATGATTGTGATGTTCAACAACTGTTTTAAGAAACAAAAGCAAAAACTTTGCAAACTCCCAACAAGAAGAGGTACAAGAGCGTAAGAAGTACATTTAATGTGAAACGTTCTATAGTTCCTGTTGGTCCTGCTCAAGGCATTCACATTAATCAGAAAGAAAGGTTCTGTCATTTCTCCAAATCTGTATTTGCATTTTCTACAAACACAAGCAGGCATTTGCATAGAAAACACAATGCCTCCTTATTTGAACCCACTCCACAAATTGCCCGACAGTGATCTGTCTCCAAAAAAACATTTAGTGATCAGTGATTTAGGGGCCTCCAACCAAACTGCTCTCCATGCAGTGCATAATCGCTTTTCATTAATTTGCCTGGTTCGATTTCGACATCAAGCCAAGACTGTCATCAAGAACTTGGCAGACCGATCTGTTTTAATCAGCCAGTCTTTTCATGGGGACAGTATTTTGACCCTACTAGAATGGTGTCAATCACTGATATAGTTTTAAATTCAGCAGATGATGGAGAGCAGTTCAGTTGATGCCAGTGACCAGGTCAATGGTGAGGAGGAGCAGCACGTGGACCCAATGGAGGACTTCGGCAGGCAGCTTGAGGACATCATCAACACATACGGCTCAGCATCCAGGCTGATGGAGGAGCAGATCGCCATCCTGGAGAACGAGGAGGAGAAACTGGATGAAGAAGCCGGCCCAGAGGAAGCGATCACTAGTGCAGAGGCCAGCGGGAGTCCAGAGAAGGAGCCATCAGCTGAGAAAGTTCTCGGTGAGGAATTTGTCCAGTCTGTTTGAGATTGATATGGTTGGTCTGTTGTTGAGGAGATGCTGAGAAGTAGGATGTTGATGTTGAATTAAGATTAAGTGACCCTTGTTAGTCCCACAACAGGGAAGTTTGACCTCCACATTTAACCCATCCGTTAAGTGAAACATCACATACACACTAGGGGGCAGTGTGCACATTTGCCCAGAGCGGTGGGCAGCCCTATCCACAGGTTAGGTGTCTTGCTCAAGGACACCTCAAGTCTTATGCTGTCTGCTTTGGGGCTCGAACATATGACCTTCCGGTCACAGGGATGGTTCCCTAACCTCCAGCCCACAACTTCACCATGAATCATGAATGTGATGTTCACTCTTGCAAAAACGGGTTATACATAGTACCAAAAAAGTAACAGTAGTCCTTTTGATTTTAAAAAGAACCATTTTGAAAGATTCTTTAAGGAACGACATACAACACATTGTCCATAAAAGAGTAGAACCATTCAACCATGCAAAGAACCATTTCATGCATTCCAGTGGTTCTTTGAGCTGCTGTCATTCTATATTTGTCTTTATTCTTGAAGAACCACTTTGCGTGTTCAGTAATATCAGAATAAAATCAGTCAATAAACAGATAAATATTACAAACAACTGAGAGAAAAAAATAACGAGTCCTGATGTAAAATGATTTTATAGAAATGTTGTTGCTGACACTGTGATAGTTTATAATTATAATTAATTAATAACTAACGTATTAATTTACAAAGTATAACTAAAGAAATGAAGGAAGGAAAAGTAAGGAAATTGGACTGTGAGTGGAAATTAAGCGAAGATAAGTGGAATTTTGTATAAGACTCTGTTTAAATACTTGTGGGCTGCCCAGAAAATGCTGAGCAAAACGCCAGTGGAGCACCAGTTTTGCTATCTGTTAGGAAGGGTCTCCTAGAACAGTGCTTTCACTATCAGGGGGCAAACAGTGGCCCACTATCCTCTTGCTATCAGGGACATTGCTATGTATTGCAATGACAATATGAAAAGTGGTAGAATAGAATTAAAATATTGTGTCTCTGAAATATTAAAATTTATTCAGTTATTAGTATAATTGACAGCAGTGTCTGCATTTGACTATTTTTATTGTAAAGTGTTTTTGTTTTTTGAGCTTACATCATGCTGGGTGCTGAGTGTTTGCTCCACCTAGAATTTATCCCAATGTTTTCCACCAGTACCCCACCAATTTACAGAGTGACACGCCTGTTGTTATTTTTGAAATCCTTGTCTATAAAATGTAACCATATTAATAGCTTCCAGTTGGACATCATTGGTTACTGTAACACTGGGAGTGAGGAGGCGGACGTATACGCTGAGATAAGCGATTTTATTTTGGGCAAATCCAGGGTCATGGTCAAGACAGTCCAGGTTCAGGTAGCCAACGTGAAGAATAGGAGGGACAGACATGACAGGGAACACAGAAATCCTAATACTTAACAAAGTATTTCATTGTTGTCGGAATAAAACCTTGTATCTTCATTATTGATGTTTTTCATTTTTTGACAAAATTTGAAAGTACTTCTGTTTATCTATATCATGTGGAAATTTCATCATTTATGGACCAAAAGAAACGGCCCAAAATGACATGGAAAGACGTTTGGTTCCATTGACTTGCATTAAAAGTAAAGTAGGTTTTTTTTCCTTCTCCTGTAAAGTTACCATTTTGGAGATACAAGGTTTTGTTCCAGGAACAGCAGTATAGAACGCCTGGGATTTTAAGGGGTTAAGCTAGAATTAGTATCAAATATGGTTGTACAAGACTGCTAGCTTGGCGCTAAAAACACTACAAATTCCCACAATTTTTGAAACAAAGCAAGTCTGCCTATAAAGCAAATTGCTAAGTTTGTGAAACATTCCTATGTAACATCATGCAACTGACACTAGACTGTTAGCTACAAACAGTGTAAATGATCCCTCAAAGGTTCTACAGTGGTTTTAAGGTCTGATTGTGAACCTTAAATCAGTTTTTCCAGGTGAAAAGTTGGTATTTGTACCTTTTCATAACCGAATGTTTCAAAACAGAACAGTAGAATAAAAGCCTGGAGGCGAGGCAGGGTGTGTGGAGTCAGTACAGCTTAGAACATATCGTTTCAGTGGATTATGGTTCAGTTATGTTCCCTGACTAAAGGGACTGAGATGGAGCCTTGAGGTTTCCATCCCAGTGACGAGAGGAGAACTGCCCCAGTGACAGTTTAGTACCTATATTTCTGAGAGTGCACTGTTACTGTTGCTTTCTTCACTTCTACATGTGGTTTCAATTTCTCCAGGTTTTAGTCACATTGAAGTTATAATCAGGCTGCACTGTAAATAAGTTGCAACTCCACATCCACTGAAAACACAAATGATATCATTCAAGCATGGCTGGAGCATCCTTAACCAAGGCTGGGTAATAACAGAGCTCATGCAACAGCGTGACGTGATCAGGATACAAGAAAACGTAACTGTGTGATTCCCAGCTGGATTACATTCAAACCAAACGTGTTGCCTTTGGCCTAAATTGACATGAATGATGTAGATTTAAAGAGTTTATAATCTGGGGAAGAAGCAAGGGGATGAGGGTCTTGCTGGCAAGCAAGATTTCTGAATCTCCTCACCAGCAGTCTTGGCTCTAATTCATCCCAAAGGTGTTCTATCGGGTTGAGGTCAGGACTCTGTGCAGGCCAGTCAAGTTCTTCCACACCAAACTGGCTCATCCATGTCTTTATGGACCTTGCTTTGTGCACTGGTGCACAGTCATGTTGGAACAGGAAGGGGCCGTCCCCAAATTGTTCCCACAAAGCTGGGAGCATGAAATTGTCCAAAATCTCTTGGTGTTGTAGCATTAAGAGCTCCTTTCACTGGAACTAAGGGGCCCTCCTGAAAAACAACCTCACACCATAATCCCCCCTCCACCAAACTTTACACTTGGCACAATGCAGTCAGACAAGTACCGTTCTCCTGGCAACCGCCAAACCCAGACTCGTCCATCGGATTTCCAGGCAGAGAAGAGTGATTGTTCATTCCAGAGAACACATCTCCACTGCTCTAGAGTCCAGTGGCGGCGCTTTACACCACTGCATTCTACGCTTTACATTGCGCTTGGTGATGTAAGGCTTGGATGCAGCTGCTCGGCCATGGAAACCCATTCCATGAAGCTCTCTACACTGTTCTTGAGCTGTTCTGAAGGCCACATAAAGTTTGGAGGTTTGTAGAAGTTTGATCTGCAGAAGGTTGGTTACCTCTGCACACTATGCGCCTCAGCATCCACTGACCCCGCTCTGTCATTTTACATGGCCAACCACTTTGTGGCTGAGTTGCTGTCATTCCCAGTGTCTTCCACTTTATTATGATACCACTGACAGTTGGCTGTGGAATATTTAGTAGTGAGGAAATTTCACGACTGGACTGGTACCATGGTAGCATGGCATCATGGTACCATGCTGGAATTCACTGAGCTATCCATTCTTTCACTAATGTTTGTAGAAGCAGTCTGCAGGCCTAGGTGTTGGTTTTACACACCTGTGGCCATGGAAGTGATTGGAACACCTGAATTCAATGATTTGGATGGGTGAATGAATACTTTTGAAAATATAATGTATGTCCAGTTAGAGTTTTTAGAATTTCCTCTATTTGTAATTATTGTTGAAGAGGGGTCTGAAAAGAGGATTTGATATTTTGACTTTGGGGCCATAAGCGACAGATTTTTTAACCAATAAAGCAAAATGTGAAGAGAACAGTAGCTTTTCTATATCATTTGCATGTTGAACTCAGCAAACTAGATCATTTTCTAGTGATTACTTGTTTTCCTGTGTTTTATTATCAGAGATTTTAGTCTAAGTGTATCAAAATTTTTCATTTTGCTGTTAAAATCACTCAAATTTTTTTTCCAGGGGAGCTGTGCCTTGATTTGTGATCCTTTTTCACTGTGTATGTGTATATACTCTACTAAATCATACTGTACAAAATTGTCATTTTCATGTTTGAAATATTTCCACAAATTTTGCTAAATGGAGATTTTTTGCTAAATGCAATTTCCATGTTTGCCTTAAGTTAAATCTTTGGAGAAAAGTCTTGTTGAAGTTATTTTTCTTTTGTCGTTATTTAATTATAAGGCTTTAAAAAGTCAAGCAATCCAAAAGTAAACGTTACTTTAAAACAGACTAGATGTTTAACATGTAATCAGTAATCTGTAAGAGAATACTTTTTAAAGTTACCCCCTAATGACTCAGTATTTAACTATCCTAAATAGCACAAAATACAATATTTTCCATTCTCTACTGAAAAACATGCAAAATAGTATTAATAGCTACATACATCACAGTTGCAAGTGTTTTTGTGCAGTTTAAGGTTTTTAAAAAAACAGTATTTCCTAAACAGCCTTTTCTATTAAGGTTTACAAAAGCATTGAAAAATATATTTATCTCCTTAAAAAGCTCCTTATGGTGATGCAGATTTGTTGTAACAGTAGCCATTACAGCATTACGTATTTTAGACAAACCACTGTGACTGAGAAGAGTTGTTACATTCTGTTATCACAGTCTTTATCAACGTGTTCATCACAGACTCTTGCAGCGCCAACATGATAAAAATACAATTAATCATCCACCCCTCCTGAGAAACTTCCCCAACATTTTTATGATAACATTAACTCCTTTATTTGGCATTGTATATTTATTGGTATAGGCTTACTTTCTTTGAAGCTGCATGCATTTTGCTAATAAATTAGTTTGAAGTAAAATAGGTATTTAAAAATACTTTGAAGTAACCAGACCATAGATATTTTACAAAAACTATGCTCTGATATATTTAAACCAAGGCATTAATTGATATTAATAAGCTTAATGTGTACAAAATCATGTCCCAAACCCTAATGCCTACATTTCAACTTGTAAATAATACTTTTTTGTTTTTGTAGTGTGTGTGTGTGTTTGTTTATTTTTTTGTTTTGTTTTGTTTTGTTGGGGGGGTTGATTTTTAATTGCTAATTCTCAAAAGAACTTAAAATATGAGTTAATTTTAAAAAAGAAAAAAATGAAAGAAAACTTTTATTCCAAAAATGAGGTCCCTCAGTTTTAGTTTGTAGGTAGAGCTTTATTTTAGCCACACCCCTGCATTTTAGAGCAGGAAGTGAGGCTGCGTCCCTGTCCCTCATGGCCACATGGTGAGTTAGATCCCATTGTTTTTAAGTACATGTCAAAAATCAGTATGTACCATTACTAATTATCACTATTGAACCTCATATTTTCTGCAATTAAATAAACATTTTTACATTTTACTGAATAAAGCAATCCGTCCTAGTGTTTGTGCAAACACAGTAAGATTAGTGTTTAGTGGCAGAGATCTGTCTGATCCTGTGTACTTATAATGACAAAGCACAAGAATATGATGAAATTAAAATGAACAAATGTGACGGCCGTTACATTCAGTTCTGTTTATCCTCTTAAGCACACGGCCTGATGGCAGCAGCAGCAGGATATTTTATTAATAAAATATATTGTGAATAAATTTTATTACATGTGGTAATTGAGTAAGCTGATACTGCGGAATACACACACCTCTGACCTCATTTGAGCAGACGCAAAATACTCGCTGTGTTATGTTTCAATGGAAAAGAAACATTTATAAGATAAATTATATCTGCACACATACACGCACACACACACACACATCATCTAAACCGCTTATCCTTCTGGGTCGCAGTGGGGTGCTGGAGCCTATTCCAGCTGTCACTGGGCGGAAGGCAAGATACACCCTGGGTTTGGCAGTTGCCAGGAGACGGGACTTATCTGACTGCATTGTGCAAAGTGTAAAGTTTGGTGGAGGGGGGATTATGGTGTGGGCTTGTTTTTCAGGAGTTGGTCTTGGCCCCTTAGCTCCAGTGAAAGGAATTCTTAATGCTTCAGCACCAAGAGATTTTGGACAATTTCATGCTCCCAACTTTGTAGGAACAGTTTAGGGACGGCCCCTTCCTGTACCAACATAACTGCGCACCAGTGCACAAAGCAAGGTCCATAAAGACATGGATGAGCCAGTTTGGTGTGGAGGAACTTGACTGGCCTGCACAGAGTCCTGACCTCAACCCAATAGAACACCTTTGGGATGAATTAGAGTGGAGGCCTGGCCTTCTCATCCAACATCAGTGTCTGACCTCACAAATGTGCTTCTGGAAGAACGGTCAAAAATTCCCATAAACACATTCCTAACCCTTGTGGAAAGCCTTCTCAGAAGAGGTGAATCTGTTATAGCTGCAGAGGGTGGGCCGACATCATATTAAACCCTATGGATTAAGAATGGGATGTCACTCGAGTTCATATGCATGTCAAGGCAGACGAGCAAATACTTTTGGAAATGTAGTGTATGTAGACCAAGGATCGAGAAAGTAAGCTATAATTGAAATTGTAACTTATTAGATAGAGTACCTCTCCATGGATCACCACCTTATCGTGGTGGAGAGGTTTGTGTGCTTGAAGGACCCTAGGAGCTATGTTGTCTGGAGCAAAAGCTCCTGGTAGGGTCTCCCATGGCAAACTGGTCCTAGGTGACAGGCCAGACAAAGTGTGATCCATAACCACCCCTATGAGGACAACAAAGCAGGACTCGTGTACCCTGCCCGGATCAGGGTTACCGGGGCCCCACCCTGGAGCCAGGCCTGGGGGAGGGGCTCGCCAGCGAGCGTCTGGTGGCCGGGCATTCACTCATGGTGCCCGGCCGGGCCCAGCCCGAAGGAGCTACATGAGTCCCCCCTCCCATCGACCCACCACCGATGGGAGGGGCAGTAGTAGGGGTGCGGTGCATTGTGGATCGGGCAGTGTCCGAAGGCGTGGGCCTTGGCGTTCTGATCCTCGGTTGCTGAAACTGGCTTTTGGAACTTGGAACGTTACCTCACTGGCGGGGAAGGAGCCCGAGTTGGTGCGCGAGGTCGAGAGATACCGACTAGATATAGTCGGGCTCACCTCAACACACAGCTTGGGCTCTGGGTCCAATCTCCTTGAGAGGGGCTGGACTTTTTTCTTTTCTGGAGTTGCCCATGGTGAGAGGCGGCGGGCAGGTGTGGGCTTTCTCATAGCCCCTCGACTCGGCGCCTGTATGTTGGGGTTTTCCCCGGTGGACGAGAGGGTAGCTTCCCTACGCCTTCGGGTTGGGGAACGGGTCCTGACTGTTGTCTGTGCTTATGCACCGAACAGCAGTTCAGAATACCCAGCCTTCATAGAGTCCTTGGAAGGGGTGCTTGAAAGTGCTCCTCCTGGAGACTCGATTGTCCTACTGGGGGACTTCAACGCTCATGTGGGCAATGACAGTAAGACCTGGAGGGGTGTGATTGGGAGGAATGGCCTCTCTGATCTGAACCCGAGTGGTGTTCAGTTTTTGGACTTCTGTGCAAACCACAGTTTGTCCATAACGAACACCATGTTTGAACACAAGGATGTCCATAAGTGCACATGGCACCAGGACACCCTAGGCCGCAGTTCAATGATTGACTTTGTAGTCGTGTCAGCGGACTTGCGGCCATGTGTACTGGACACTCGGGTAAAGAGAGGAGCTGAGCTGTCAACTGATCACCACCTGGTGGTGAGTTGGATCAGGTGGTGGGGGAAGATGCCAGTCAGACCAGGCAAACCCAAACGTATAGTGAGGGTTTGCTGGGAACGTCTGGCAGAAGAACCTGTCAGATTGATCTTCAACTCACACCTCCGTCAGAACTTTGACCAGATATCGGGGGAGGTGGGGGACATTGACTCAGAATGGGCCATGTTCCGCTCCTCCATTGTTGAAGCGGCTGACTGTAGCTGTGGTCGCAAGGTAGTTGGTGCCTGTCGGGGCGGTAATCCTCGAACCCGGTGGTGGACACCCCAGGTGAGAGATGCCGTCAAGCTGAAGAAGGAATCCTACCGGACATGGTTGGCCTGTAGGACACCAGAGGCAGCTGGCAGGTATCGACAGGCCAAGCGATCTGCGGCTTCAGTCGTTGCCAAGGCAAAAACCCGGGTGTGGGAAGAGTTCGGTGAGGCCTTGGAAAGTGACTTTAAGTCGGCTCCGAAAAGATTCTGGCAAACCGTCAGGCGACTCAGAAGGGGAAAGCAGTGTGCCACTAGCACTGTATATAGTGGAGATGGTGTGCTGCTGACTTCGACTGAAGACGTCATTGGGCGGTGGAAGGAATACTTTGAGGACCTTCCCAATCCCACCGACACGTTCTCCAGTGAGGAGGCAGAGTCTGGGGACACGGGAATAGGCTTGTCCATTACTGAGGCCGAAGTCGCTAAGGTAGTTAAAAAGCTCCTTGGCGGCAGGGCTGCAGGGGTGGATGAGATCCGTCCCGAGTTCCTCAAGGCTCTGGATGTTGTGGGGCTGTCTTGGCTGACACGCCTTTTCAACATTGCGTGGACATCGGGGGTGGTGCCACTTGATTGGCAGACTGGGGTGGTGGTGCCTCTTTTTAAAAAGGGGGACCGGAGGGTGTGTTCCAACTACAGGGGAATCACACTCCTCAGCCTCCCTGGTAAGGTCTATGCAAGGGTACTGGAGAAGAGAGTCCGGCTTATAGTCGAACCTCGGATCCAGGAGGAGCAGTGCGGGTTCCGCCCTGGTCGTGGAACACTGGACCAACTCTTTACCCTCTCCAGGATTCTCGAGGGTTCATGGGAGTTTGCCCAACCAGTCCACATGTGCTTTGTGGATTTGGAGAAGGCATTCGACTGTGTTCCCCGGGGTATTCTGTGGGAGGTGCTTCGGGAGTACGGGGTACATGGCTCTTTGCTACGAGCCATTCAGGCCCTGTACAAACAAAGCAGGAGCTTGGTTCGCATGGCCGGCAGTAAGTCAGACTTTTTCCCAGTGAGAGTCGGACTCCGTCAGGGCTGCCCTTTGTCACCGATTCTATTCATAATTTTTATGGATAGAATTTCTAGGTGCAGTCAGGGGATGGAGGGTGTCCGGTTTGGTGACCTCAGGGTCACATCGCTGCTGTTCGCAGATGATGTGGTCCTATTGGGGACATCAGGCCGTGAACTTCAGCTTTCACTGGATCGGTTTGCAGCCGAGTGTGAAGCGGCCGGGATGAGGATCAGTACCTCCAAATCCGAGGCCATGGTTCTCACGCGGGAAAGGGTGGAGAGCCCTCTCTGGGTTGGGGATGAGCTCTTGCCTCAAGTGGAGGAGTTTAAGTATCTCGGGGTCTTGTTCACGAGTGATGGTACAAGGGAGCGGGAGATTGACAGGCGGATTGGTGCTGGGTCAGCAGTGATGCGGGCTCTTTACCGGTCTGTTGTGGTAAAGAAAGAGCTGAGCCATAAGGCAAGGCTCTCGATTTACTGGTCGATCTATGTTCCCACCCTCACCTATGGTCATGAGCTTTGGGTAATGACCGAAAGAACGAGATCGCGAATACAAGCGGCTGAAATGAGTTTCCTCCGCAGGGTGGCTGGACTCTCCCTTAGAGATAGGGTGAGAAGTTCGGTCATCCGAGAGGGACTCGGAGTAGAGCCGCTGCTTCTTCACGTCGAGAGGAGCCAGTTGAGGTGGTTCGGGCATCTTGTTAGGATGCCTCCTGGACGCCTCCCTTGGGAGGTGTCACAGGCAAGTCCACCGGGGAGGAGACCCCGGGGAAGACCCAGGACACGCTGGCGTGACTATATCGCCCAGCTGGCCTGGGAGCGCCTCGGAATCCCTCCCAGGGAGCTAGTGGAAGTGGCTGGGGAAAGGGAGGTCTGGGCTTCATTGCTCAGGATGCTGCCCCCGCGACCCGAACCCCGGAGAAGCGGAAGATGATGGATGGATGGATGGATGGATAGATAGAGTAAAAGAAGTCTCCAATCATTAGCTATACTCATTTTAATTTATATCATCTTCTTTCGGCTGCTCCCTTTAGGGGTCGCCACAGTGGATCATCTGCCTCCATCTTACCCTATCCATTGCCTCCTCTACTTTCACACCAACCATCTCCATGTCCACCTTCACTACATCCATAAACCTTCTCTGAGGTCTACCTCTTCTCCTTCTACCCGGCAGCTCCATCTCCAACATTCTTTGCCCAATATATCCACTATTCCTCCTCAACACATGTCCAAACCATCTCAACCTGGCCTCTCTGGCTTTATCTCCAAACTGCTCCACCTTCACTGTCCCTCTGATCTGCTCAATTCTAATCTTGTCCATCCTTGTCACTCCCAACGAAAATCTCAGCATCTTCATCTCCGCCACCTCCAGCTCAACCTCCTGTCTTTTTGACAGAGCCACAGTCTCCAAACCATACATCATAGCAGGACGCACTACTGTCTTGTAAACCTTCCCTTTCACTCTTGCTGCTATCCTTTTGTCACACATCAGGCCTGACATCCGTCTCCACCCACTCCATCCTGCCTGCACCCTCTTCCTCACCTCTTTTCTACACTGTTCATTGCTCTGGATGGTTGACCCAAGATATTTGAAGTCATCCAGCCTCTACTCCTTGCATCTTCACCTTTCCACCTGCCTCCCTCTCATTCACACACATGTATTCCATCCTGTCTCTACTGACCTTCATTCCTCTCCTCTCCAGTGCAAACCTCCACCTCTCCAGATTCTTTTCCACCTGCTCTCTACTCTCACCACAGATTACAATGTCATCTGCAAACATCATGGTCCATGGAGCCTCCTGCCTGACCTCATCTGTCAACCTGTCCATCACCATTGCAAACAAGAAGGGGCTCAAAGCTGATCCCTGGTGTAACCCTACCTTCACCTTGAAACCATTTGTCACTCCAACTGCATACCTCACCAATGTCCCACTATCCTCATACATGTCCTGCACCACACTAACATACTTTTCAGCTACACCTGACTTCCTCATACAGTTCCACAGTTCCTGTCTTGGCACCCTATCATATGCCTTCTCTAGCTCCACAAAAACACAATGTAGCTCCTTTTGACCTTCTCTCCTCTTTGATGGTCTTTGACCTACAGTAGTCCAATTTCCACCGGCACCCTGCTGGTCAACAGCACCGGAGGCGGTCGTTGTTAACCCGGGCCTCGACCGATCCGGTATGGCAATCATATTCGTGATCCGCATGATAGTTTTGGCACAAGTTTTACGCCGGATGCCCTTCCTGACACAACCCTCACCATTTATCCAGCCTTGGGCCCGGCACCAGAAGTACACAAAGTACTCCCCTAATGGCTCGTTTACTCATTTTAATTTATATAATTTATATAATTGAAACACCTGCTGTTACTCTTTATTATCTAACGTTACATTATATATCTATCTGTTCTTATCCATGAAACTGAGCAAATACTGTACATTGCATTGCTAAAACAGTAGTAGTAGCAGTGACTTCAAGCCTAACTTTGTCCACTTTTAAAATCAGCTTATCATACAGTGTCCAAAATCACTGCATTTCTATATGAGGAAAGTGTGCGATGATTTAGGCAATGCAGTTTGCTTGGTGCTCATTGGTGCTATTTACGCTTCTATTACTTGTTAGCTAAATTAGGCCCATAGCTCCAGTGCAATCCTAAAGGCAGCAAGTGTATAATTGCTTTAACACACTTCAAGGAGAGTGCTGCCGTGTCATATTGCAGACAGCCACCTGTCTGGCACACTGTGAGGGTGGCAACAGGTTTCGCACGCGTGACTCAGGTTCTCTTCCCTCTAATGACTAATTCATGCTAATGCACATAATTGCCCATATACTTTCAATGTATACAACATGTACATGCATTTGGCTCTGAGAATCCACTGTCAAAGCTTTTTAATTGAAAGAGAGAAACACTAGGCAGAAATAAAACAAGTCCTGGCCTTATTTATTAACCCCAGCAGGTAGTTCCCTTCTAAACAGCAGCCTGGGAGCACACCATTTGGCAAAGTCTACAAAAATTGTGTCAAATTTGGCTCAGAGGTGAAAATAAACCTTTCCCAAAAACTGGTGCTAAATCTCAGGCAAATGATATGAGCTTGTTAAATAGAAATGTATTATGTACATAAAGTTAAATTTAATTAAAATGTCAAATTAGCTCCACTTTCTTCTGGCAAATTGTGAAAAAATGAATAATTTGCCAGTTTGTGGCTGAGAACCTCCCACATTCAGTGAGTTTCTAAGTCTTGAAAGGAGAAGTTTGTTTATGGCTTCTAGCTCAATACTACCCTGTATAACTAGATCACTAGCCAAAAAATAAACAATGGGCATTATTTAATCTTTTTTTGTTGTTTTGGGCAACTTGACAGGCCTACAGACAACTTGTCCATCATTGTTGGCTTTTACTTCTGCTCCTTAAAATCTCAGTTAATGTCTATAATCAATACGTAGAAACACCTGTATTCATTTATTCAGCGGTTTCCATGCATGTCACACAGTAGCATAAGGCACTATAAACATGGCTATAAATATTTATAAAAATGCATTACATGTTATAGCCTGCTTATTATGCATTATGAATTGTTAGCATAATATATTATAAGTATTGTTCATAACATATTATAAGTTCTTATAAGCTGTATTTGTTGCTGTATTGTTAACATTGCATATCCAATAGAATGGTAGCAGAAATGGGTACTTGGTTTGCTGTGATGTAACGTAGTGTAACATTTAAAGTGAGGTGCTGGGTAAGAAAAGTGTAGCACAGTGTAGCAGTGATTCTAGGCTGGATGGCCAGTTTGGAACATCTGAATATTCAGGACTGAAGCCCTGAAGATACAGCTCTAACAGCACCAGCACTGAGAAAAAAAACACTGGAAATCCCAGATAAATAAGCTCTGTCTGGCACATATAACATGTATTATGTTATATATATGACAGCATAACATGTTATTAACAGTACTTATAATGCATGATATATAAAAATGAATTACACTAATATATATATATAAACATGGCTATAAAGTGTATTTCAGTGTAATTCATGTTTTATTATTTTTATTCATAATTTTATGAATATTTATAATGATGTTTATAATGCCATATGAATGCGTTATAACATGTTAATAAATGTGTTTATAGATGCTTACAAAGCTGGCGTTCATAGAAAGTGTTACAGAAAATTCCTATTTAAATGACTTAATGATCATGTAATTTAATGGCATATAGGCTTTAGAACTCACTGGCTCCCTACAGAGCATGACAGAGGAGACTTTTGAAAAAAGGGCTATTCATTTTTCACATTTGGCATAATTTGAAAATGCCTGTTTACCTTTACATTGTGTGTAAATTTCATGAAGAATGAATCAAATGAAATGGCCCAAAATTACTTGTGAAAAACTCTGGTTCCACCGAGTTACATTAAAAGTAAATTATGTTTTTTTCTTCTCCTGTAAAGTTACCATATGGGCTTTTCTTCCGACAACAGTGATTGTGGCTTAGACCCAGGGAGGCTATGTAAAGGTGAACACTAAAAGGATGACATGCCCATAAGTGTATAGCAGAGTGCTTTAAATTATATGTTGATATGTGACATGTTAGTAAGGATAGGCAGGAAATGTTATTACAAATCGTCTCAGATAACAGTGGGTGCCATAGTGTAGGATTTATGAAGTTAAAAGGTCAGTGTCTGGAGAGAAAACAGGTGATCCCACACACTTGGTCCAGCCTAGATCACCAACAAAAGAGTTTTTTTTCTCTCCAACGGCTGTAACAGCATCTCAGCAGCAGTCATCCCAGCAGTCATCGGGCGGAAGGCAGGATACACCCTGGACAGGTCGCCAGTCCATCGCAGGGCAGACAGACAGACACAGACAGTCACTCACACCCTCACACCCAGGGGCAATTTAGCATGTCCAACTGGCCTGATTGCATGTCTTTGGACTGTGGGAGGAAACCGGAGAACACACGCAGACACGGGGAGAACATGCAAACTCCACACAGAGAAGACCCGGGTCACCCGGCCAGGGAATCAAACCCAGGCCACCTTCGCATCTGATCTGCAACGGGTATCTGACAAATATTATGTTACAAACATCAGATACTAAATATTTATGGGCTTTTGAGGGTGTCGAGATAAAGAGCATTCAGAATAATCCCACAGGTATTTGCTGCAGTATAAAAAATGTACTGTCTTCATGCTTAATTAAGTAAATCTATTTTTATTTATTAAGTAAATCTAATCTTATTATTCTAGAATATCTAGAATGTGCCTTTAAGTAAGATAAATATTTTTATCATGCAAAATTTCAAAAAACAGAACCGAAAATATGAAGATAAGTATCATAAGAACTTGTCAAAGTGTCAGTATTGCTTTCTAACACTAGCCCACCTGCTTTTAGTTTGAATTTTCCATTCCACTGTAAATAGATCATGGTACCTGTACACACACCTGAATGCAATTGCTGCACTGTTTAAGTTTCAAACAAGGATTTTTATAAAAAGCCAACTTTAGCTTCTTAAAATTTCTCAGGTCATTCAATGCAATCACATAGACTTGTGCCTTCAATCATCAGATGTTGCTTGAATTTGGCTTCTTTCTTTACCCTTATTATTCGCACAATGGGGAAAATTCACCTCCACATTTAACCCATCCATGAAGTGAAACACTGCATATGCACTAGTGAGCACACACACTAGGACACACACTAGGACTAGTAAGCACACTTGCCCAGTTGTGGGCAGCCCTATCCACAGTGCCCGGGAGCAGTTGGGGGTTAGGTGCCTTGCTCAAGGCACTTAACAGTCATGTACTGTGAGCGCTGGGGATTGAACCAGCGACCTTGTGGTCACAGGGCCAGTTCCCTAGCCTCCAGCCCACGACTGCCCCTTGTGTGGCAGTCACACTGATGTCCATGTTAGGCTGTGATTAACCCTAAAAGACTAGCTACTCTTTTATGTCCACTGTCTTGAATACAAAACAAGTATTAAGTAGTAAGAAAAGAAGTATCAAGTAGTGAATTCATATTGAAACCAAATCATGCTCTCTCACTCTCCATCAAGGTGGCTAATGACTACAATGTTCTACAATGCCAATCTGACAGGCATTACAATCAACCATACTACTATAATGACTATGTAGCTACACATGAACAATATATACAACAACAATGTAACTTCTGGTAACGTATTTACTGTTTCAGATGGTAATTGGTAGTTATAACCACATATTACACATGTCATAACACGTGTAATAAGAGAAATGGCATTTTTCCAATAGGATTTTTTTCTATTTACAGCAGAAGGTGTGTAATTATATACACTATGAGGGGTCATACGCTGAACCTGCACAGGAAATGTCAACGGTCAGATAGCTGTAGTGGTATGATTGCGTTGTGACATGGTAATCTAACCAAGGTTCTGGGTTTAAACCATTCTGAAATGGGACTGTTTGTACACAGCAATAGCAGGTGTCCATTTATCTTTATGTAGGCACTGTGAATCTACAGATTGGTATCATGACCTGGATGTGACCAGGCTCATTTTACAACACAAATATTCTCAGAATTCCATATTAACATAGTAACAGAGTCACAGTGTAAAATAAGTGGACAGTTCATGTGTAATTGTTATAAAATTGCAGTGAAGTTTATGATCAATTACATAAGTTAAAGCAAAAATTGATAAATATGTAATACACCTGTATTCCATATGTCACAGTGACTACATCAAGTATTGTTTTTGCATATACTGTTAATGTGCAACTGCACAGGTACTAAAGACCCAGTATATTAATTTTAATAATATATAACACTTTTCATACCAGTGGCAGCTAAAAGTGCTTTACAGACAGGTGATAAGAAGTAATATAGGAAATTCTAAGTATTAATTTAAAATTTCAGTTTTTAAAATTGAGCTCTGAGCTTGACTGTCTAATAAAAGCTGAACTGAGCTCTACAGTTTAGATGCAGAATAACTGAACGAACCTCTCCACATTTTCTGTGTTTTACTGAAGGTGTTTGTAGGTCAGTATCTGCAGATCTAAGATCATAAACAGAGACATTCTGTAATGTATTTGGAGCTTTAAGGTCATTTAGAGCTAAAAACCAGCAGCAGAGCTTTAAACTCTATCCTGAACAATCCAGAAAGCCAGTGCAGCTCTTTTAAACCAGACTGATCTGATCTCTCTGTGCTGTTTCTGTTAGGATACTGCTGCATTTTGTCCGAGCTGTAAAGAATGTATTGTTTTCTTAGTCCAGTAAGAAGACCATTACAGTGATCAACTTTGCTTGTAACAAATGCTCAAACAGGTTTCTCTGCATCGCTGAGAAAAGGCCGAAATTTTGTGACATATCTCAGATGATAGAAAGCTAGTTTAGCACAGAGGGGACTCTCCATTAATAACTTTGACTTTACCTCAAATGATGGATGAGCAGATGGCAGATGACCACAAAGATGTCTGCATAATGTCTGCTGTCAGAAGTAAACCTTGTATCTCCAAAATGGTAACTTTACAGGAGAAAGAAAACACCTACCTTAGTTTTAATGTAAGTCCATGGAACCAGACTTTTTTCCAAGTAATTTTGGGCTATTTCTTTTTGTCCATTCAACATGAAATTTACACACAATGTAAAGGCTGAAAGGTAAAGTGGTAAAAAAAATGGTAAAAATGGAGATGTGAGGTTTTCTTTCACCAGCAGCGATTTATAGACCATAGTATTGTAACCATGTTCCCATGCCTAACATGCTGTATGTCTGATACAGTCGTCCTCTAAATCCTTCCTCTGACAGTTTTCTGCCTGGCTTTTAGCATTAGTCATAGGTAATGCCACATCTCACTTGTCATGTTATACTAACTGTATCATAAGTCCATTATCCAGCACAGCCGAAAGGCAAATGGGTTCCTCTTTCTAGTTTTGGTTCCTCTCAGTGTTTCTTCTTTATGCTCTTAGAATGTTTTTCCTGTCACTGTCACCCTCGGCTTACTCACTAAGGGGCTAGACCACGATGTTTCATGACAGTATTGTAAAACGTGTCATATGAATAAAACTGAAATGCACTAAATAGCAGTGGTGGTACACAAACTATGTACTTGAGTTAAAGTAGAGACACCCAAGGTAAAATATTACTCCAGTAAAAGTAGAAGTTCCTCCCTTTAGACCTCCACTTGCATAAAAGTACTGAAGTATTTACCTTCAAATGTACTTATGTTTAAAGTAAAAGTACTAAAAGAGTAATTATGGCTCTGATGTCCTGTTATCATTTTTATAACAAGACTCGCTTCATGAACTCATTTTAGGTGAAAATCCTCCAGTGTCTCTCTTGGTAAACTAGTCTTTTAATAGAACGTCATTAATTAGTGACGCTGACGTCTATTAAAGTGATCATAAGCTCAAAACACTGAAGGTAAACAGTTTCCATCAGGGAGAACCGAGTGGCTTTGAAATCACTTTTTATAAACAAACAAAGTTTCAGTTTAAGATTTATTTACAACTTAGTTCCAGTTTAAGTTTAATAAAAACTGGCTTTAAACTCAGAATCACAAATGAGCTCCTTTACTATATTGATCTGTAGGTCTCTGTTCATAAACATAAACCAGCCCAAACTAATTTACTATAAAATCAAATGGTGTTTGTATAAATTCAGAAAAAAGCCGCGTCAGTCACGACTGCATATGTGGACATATTTCTATATTGTGCTCTATTTACACAAAGTTAGGTTAGTTCATCATTTATGTTGAACAGACTCTCCCAAAATTTTACGCTGCTGCACTGACGTTGAACCGTGTGCTGCACTGGGTCAGTATGACCAACAGGTCAAAACAAGCTCTAAACAAAGTGACCGCTGTGCCCTGATTGGTGCTCTTGCTTTGCGCTTCTTTCATTTTGACATGTTATGTTTTTATACACACAGAAACCAAAAGAAACGACAGATTTCTCTGTCCACTCTGTAGTGGAGTGAAAGTAAAAAGTCACCCAAAATGGAAAAACTTCAGTACAGATACACAAAAACTACTTAAGTGCAGAAACTAATTACATTTACTTAGTTACTGTCCGCCCTGCGATGGACTGGCGACCTGTCCAGGGTGTATTCTGCCTTCTGCCTGAAGACTGCTGGGATAGGCTCCAGCACCCCCACTGTGATTTCAGAAGATCACAGCTATTTAGGTTCAGTATGATCAATTTCCATTTGCCAGTCTTAAGATTTACACAACTAGCAGAATGTGAATTGGTTGTGATGGGTTGAGGTGTCATTATTATCTTCTTCATCATCATCGTCTATAACCACTAAATCTAAATTGTGTTGTGGTAGCAGTTGGGAGAGCTACTTAAGCACAGTAACTAATTACATTTACTTTGTTACTGTCCACCAATAGTACACGACTGTGGTCACACCGTAGACATTCTGCAGGATCTCAATGCAAATGTTCCAAGACCGCAATTCATTAGTGATGTCAGATCTAACATTTAGTGCGCATTTAGTTTAACTCAGTAGGAAGCCTGACGCCTTAAAGTTGTTGCTGTCTCAGTTTTCATCCAGAGGATCAAAGACTCAAACATCAGACTTGCGTACGATGCATCATAAAGGCACCACAGTTGATTCAGTCAGAAGCTCGCTTGTACATCCCAAACCCCCCTGTGGTTCCTCACCTCTTCATCTTCTGCATCATAGTTTCCAACCTCACCACTGCGCTGAATAAAACCGCTTCACTCTGATCTGTCTGCACAGGTAAGGAGGCTTCAGTCCTGCTGCAGAACCTCAACAAGCTCAGCTCAGCCGAGGAGAAAGTGGAGATAGTGCTGAAGAAGTACGCCGAGCTGGTGAGTGGCCTGTACAGCTGGACGACACGGCCAAGAGTCTCATCATGAGACATATCATTTGATCTTGCTAATTATATCTACATCCAAATCACACAAACACACACACTCACAAACACATTCACACGCACACACACATGCTCACACACACACTCACACACACACTCACACACACACACAAACACACTCACACACAAACAAACACACACAAACACACACACAAACAATATACACACTCACATTCACACAAACACACACAAACACACACACAGACAGACAGACAGACAGACAGATAGATGGACGGACGGACGGACAGACGGACAGACGGATAGATAGATAGATAGATAGATAGATAGATAGATAGATAGATAGATAGATAGATAGATAGATAGATAGATAGATAGATAGATAGATAGACAAACAGACAGATATATAAATAGATAGATAGATAGATAGGTAGACAGTCAGACAGAGAGACAGATAGACAGACAGACAGACAGACAGACTGACAGATAGATAGACAGACAAACAGATAGATAGTGTCGACAAGTGGTCAGTGTTACTGCAGTGCTGAAAATGCAGTAACCCACCACCCAAATAGTACCTGCTCTGTGAGGGTCCATGTGGGTCCTGACCACTGAAGAACTTGGTAACAAAGTATAAGAGAAACAGATGGACTACAGTCTGTAACTGTAGAACTACAAAGTGCATCTATAGAGTAAGTGGATCTGATGAGTGCAGAAACAAGGAGGTGGTCATAATGATACGCCTGATATGTATATCAAGTTACCAAGTTACCATCACTAGTGAACAAGCGATATCTAGTCATTAATTATAAATATAATTATTGTGATTGTTTTATAAGCAAGGTTCAACACTGGTAGACATAGCATAGACACTCTATTTGTTAAGCACACACAGCACCAGAGGCAACAGCAACAAAACTAGGTGGGGGGAGCAAGGAGGAAAACAAATAGACCACAGAATAGAATGGAGAGCAGGAAAGGAAAAAAAGCGAGAGAGCTCCTGGTGAGACGGTAGAAGTGGCTGCGCTTATACCGCAATGACCTAAATATTCCGCGCTCCGGGGCTGCATAGCTGAATCGGAACGCAAGGCCATATGCCGTGCTAGAAGGCTACAGCTTTCCCTGCCTCTCCTGTTCAGCAAACACAGGGAGACATCAGGGACATGACTACAAAAAAGGTGTACAAGGCAAATAAAAGGATTTCTACTAGTGCTTGCAGCAAACGTGGACACTCGTGTCTGCAAAGGGGGGCTACTTTAAAGTCTAGAGAACAGAGAAAATGGGGAAAATCCTAGAGAGCTGCAACTGGTGCTGGGATCAGGGAGTTACATCAATATATACTTCCATCTCAGACTGCTGGTCCAAATCCTCTTAGGACACACATCCCCCCAACCCTGACCGTCACATATTGGTTGTCCTACATCTGCTTTAGAAAAGCCAGTGGTGGTTAAGTCCAGATTGTGGACTAATGTATGGCACTTATCTGTATGTGTGTGTAGTTGCAGGAGCAGAAGGCAGAGCAGCGGCAACTGAAGCTCCTGCAAAGGAGGGAGGGCCTCCTGGTCAAGCAGAGGGACCAGCTCCAGTTTGAGCACAGTCGCGCCATCCTGGCCCGTGGCAAGCTGGAGACCCTGTGCCGCGAGCTTCAGAGATACAACAGGACCCTAAAGGTGAGCAATGGTCAGCCCAGATCTGCTGAAGTGTCCATTTCAATCAGTGGTCAAAAGTTTCAACCTGCAGAATTTAGTTCTGACACAGACGTAACACACAAAAAAACACATGACACATACAGACTGCTGCACATTTGAACAGTTTCTGGTCAAATTACCAGTTTTGTTGATTTTCTAAGCAAAACTAAGTTACATATCCTCTACATTCTTTTCCATCCACCCTTTTTATTTTACTTATTTTAACTTTATCCTTTTATTATAATTTATTTTAGTTTTCTATTCTTACCTTTTAATAATGTTAAATTATATAGTCTTTCTTTCAATACTGTGCAACTTATATTTTACATTAGTCTATATATTTGCTTTATTCATAGTTTAATCTTATTTTGTTTATGCAACGTTAGGATTGCTATACAATTCCATGGCACCCTATGCAATGACAATAAAGAATTTTGAATCTTGAATCTTGAAAAAATATTAAACATTTTCTGCACATTTTAGTGCAAATGTTTTGTACAATTGAAAAAAATAAAATGTGAAATATAAAATGTACCAAAACATTTGCACAGGCCACATTTTATAGTGGCACAATAGTGTGGTCTCTGAAGAGGATGTGTGAACTTATTTTCACTTAGGAAATCAGAAAACAGGAACTTAGGAAAACAGAACATGTCATTTGACCAGGGGCGCCCACACTTTTGCATACAACTGTACAAGCTCATGCATATAAAGATATAAACTGTAAACAATACAATCAACTCTATATTCATCATAATGTATGGGGTTAAACTAGTGACAATGTCGACAAGTGGTAGAGTGGAAGCCCTACACTTTTTTATTTATTCATATTTATATGTATGTATAGTGTATAGTGTATATATACACTATATTTCCATTATTTTGGCTATATATATTTATTTATTTATTTATTTTTCTTTTCTTTTCTTTCATTTACTTTTACAGCATTAGGCAGGACAATCTTACATCTTTCTTACAGCATTTTAACACATTGAGGATAAACTTTTTTTTTCTCAGGTTTTCAGTTAGTTACCACATTTTTACTGAGTAGGAAACTTCCAAATTTTAGAAAAAGCTGTTGGCTAACCTACTGTAAATACTTACATAGCTTTTGTTTCCTAAATTAGCTGTTAGGTAGTAAAACAGAGTTTCTAGTGAGGGAATTGCTACTCTGTTATGTGTTCTAGTTTTGTCTGACACTAGAGGGCGCTCCTGGGCAAGTCTAAAATGAATGGGTTCCCATTGAGCATATATGCAAAATTGCAGTTTGTTAACATGTAATTGTTTTTATACTGAAAAATGCACTTCTCTTGACTCAATATAGCATATTACATTTCAAAATTGTCATCACAGTGTGAACACGTTTAAACTCCAGTTGTGGGACTTTTCTAACATTTGTCTTAGAATGGAAGCAGTCATGGGCTGGAGGTTAGGGAGGTTAGGGAACAAGCCTTGTGATTGGAAGGTTGCCGGTTCGATCCTTAGACCTGACAGTACATGACTGAGGTGTCCTTGAGCAAGACACCTAACCCCCAACTGCTCCCTGGGTGCTGTGGATAGAGCTACCCACCACTCTGGGCAAGTGTGCTCACTGCCAACTAGTCTGTGTGTTCACTAGTGTATATGTGGTGTTTCACTTCATGGATGGGTTAAATGCAGAGGCCCCATTGTGGGACTAGTAAGGCTCACTTAATTTTAATCTTATGTGTATTCATGATGTCAGTAAGCGTGAACCACAGACAAGCTTGCCAGCCAATCAGCAATCAGGAGCAAGAACTGCTAGCAGTGGCATTCTAGTTCCCAAAACATGTTTGCTGTAGAAAAAAAAAAAGACACTGGATTTTTTAATGTAATTTTACTTTAAAAATGACAGGATGTTTCTGCTGAAGGGTTCTTCTATCTTCTATTCTTCTGCTCTGGTATGATGTCAGAGCTTGTAACAATAGAACATTTGTTGATGTTATATAGAATTCTTTTCAAAAAGGTTCTATATAGAACACATTCTCCATCATTTCACCAGGTGAAGAACCATTTAAGCATGCAAATGGTTCTTTGAGCATTTGGGGTTCTACAGAGAAAGACTGTCCTTACTAAAGAACCTTCAAATAACCATCTGTTTTAAGACCATAGGATTAAGATCTACCGCTATACATTTACATTCACATTTAGAAACAACATGATGGCAATTGGGATTTATTTAGTTTGCCTGAGTGAGCAGAAATGACCTGGACACCCAGTGAAGCTGTGAAATGGCACTTACTGTTTGCAGTGATTCTCTCTCCAAGAGTCCACTGAGAGTTTAATGATCTATCGCTGGATTATAGCCAGAGTTCAGGCAGGGGGCCTTAGACTCTGTGCTGTGCTGCCAAGCCCCATTGACAAGAAGGATAGTGTCATTGGACATCAGTGGCATCTGCCCTTCCATTAAAAATCAAAAGCCAAAGATCGTGCCTTATAGGCTTACGGCATTGTGCAGGCAGTGCTCACCTTTAATTCCCCTCAGGACTGCAGACCAGCTGGATATCTACAAAGCTGGACTGATCCCTACACTTTTTGGGGAGCTGTTGGCCTGGGGTTAGATATATAAGGCTTTTATATGAAGTGTCTGATCTCAGATCAGCTCAGGAATTGCACCAGTTGTGAGTGATCCACACTGAGTTGCTGGTTTATTACCTGCACTGTCATACCTACACTCATTGGCTATTTTACCATATAGAACGAAAATATAGATGCACTATAGAGATGATTAATTTAGATGATCATAACTGTTTGTTGCAACACTTTGTATCAGCCCTCCTTTAGCACATCTTCAAAGGAAAGTGTCCACCACTGGACCACTGCTAATTAGTATATAAGATATTATTTGGGTGGACCATTTTCAGCACAGCATTGTCACTAATTTAGTGGTAGTATAGAGGCATGTGTTGTGATGGTATGACTGCTATGACTGCACATCAGCATAGCCTGGATTTTTATACACATTAGTGTCATTGCTGTGTTGTTAATGGTCCACCAGCCTGATATCATATGTATAGTATCATGCAAATCAAATACTGCCCTTCCTTTATTTCACTTCCAGTTCAAATGGCTATTTAGCACAGTCTATTCATGTTTAACACGAAAAACGTCTCAACAAATAAATGTAATCAAATACTTTTCAGTATTTCACATGTCCACGCTTTGCAGTCATTACAGCTTCCATTCTCTTTGTGATGCTTGATTTCAGTTTTTCAAAGCAATATGCAGGAATATATTTCCACACCTCCAAAGTTTAGTCTTAGATGTTGGTTGCACTGCTTTTCACAATCCAACAGTGCTGGACGAAGTTCACAAACCATGTACTTGAGTTAGAGATACCCAAGGTAAAATATTACTCCAGTAAAAGTAGAAGTTCCTCCCTTTAGACCTCCACTTGAGTAAAAGTACTGAAGTATTTACCTTCAAATGTACTTCAGTATAAAGTAAAAGTACTAAAAGAGTAATTATGGCTCTGATGTCCTGTTATCATTTTTATAACAAGACTCGCTTCATGAACTCATTTTAGGTGAAAATCCTCCAGTGTCTCTCTTGGTAAACCAGTCTTTTAATAGAATGTCATTAATTAGTGATGCTAATGTCTAATAAAATTATCAAAAGCATTGATGAGTGATGTTCTTGCTTTGCGCTTCTTTCGTTTTGACATGTTACGTTTTTATACATAAAGAAACCAAAAGGAACGACAGATTTCTCAAAATGTAGTGGAGGAAAAAGTCAGATATTAGACTTTGAAATGTAGTGGAGTGAAAGTAAAAAGCTGCCCAGAATGGAAAAACTTCAGTACAGACACATGGAAAAAAGTACTTAAGTATAGAAACTAATTACATTTACATAGTTACTGTCCACCACTGCAATCCAAGTAATCCCAAACACATGCAGTGATGTTGAGGCGTTGTCTCTGGGGTGGTCAGTGCTCTGAGAACATGAGCAGCTGGTTAGTTTGACTTGCAAACGCTCTTATTTTTTTGGTCTTTTTCATTTTCTCAGTAATGGCTTCATAAATGAAGGGTGGTCTCTGACTTTTGCACACTACTGTACCTAGGTTTCAATATTAGATGATGGCATTCAGGCACCAGGGACAATTACAGGTTTTTTGTTTGTTCATTGTTCGGCTTTGTTTTCCACCTTTGGTCCTGAGAAACACTTTTGTTTAGTCTGATCTTGGATCAGTTGTCCTATCCATAAATTCACATTGAGGAGCGTATGAAAAGTGAAAACCTATCATAGATCAGCACTCGGTTTGATTCACATGGCTGCAGGTTTTGCTTGGCTCTCCACTGCCCTTGAGAGCGCTCCTTAGAGATCCAGTTTGCATTTAATATTAACTAATAGCCTTAGACTTAATTCCTTTAGGTCAGGGAGCCAATTTGAATTGACCTGCAAAAGGAAAACTGGACTATTGAGTGAAATTACACAGTGTGGTTTATAACTTTATGGATGGTGACACAATTTTTCTTTGCCTTTATACTTCTCCTGTGTTTATATGATATACTATATACTATACTGTAAAACACTATATATTAATACACCATAATATATATGCAGTATCTCATAAAAGTGAATACTCCCCTCACATTCCTGCAAATATTTTATGATATCTTTTCATGGGCGACACTACAGCAATGAAACTTGGATATAACTTAGAGTAGTCAGTGTAGCTTGTATAGCAGTGCAGATTTACTGTCCTCTGAAATAAACTCAATACACAGCCATTAATGTCTAAATAGCTGACAGCACATGAGTCCACCTCACAGTAAACATGTCCAAATTGCGCTCAAAGTGTCAATATTTAGTGTGTGCACCATTATTAACTAGCACTGCCTGAACCCTCTTGGGCATGGAATTCACCAGAGCTGCACAGGTTCCTACTGGAATCCTCCTCCACTCCTCCATGATGACATCACAGAGCTGGTGGATTTTAGACACCTTGCACTCCTCCTCCTTCTGCTTGACGATGCTCCCATGGACCCTCACAGAGCAGGTACTATTTGGGTGGTGGGTCATTCTCAGCACTGTAGTAACACTGACATGGTGGTGGTGTGTTAGTGTGTGTTGTGCTAGTATGAGTGGATCAGATATAGCAGTGCCTCAGTGTCACTGCTGAACTGAGAACAGTCCATCAACCAAAAATATTCAGCCAACAGCATCCTGTGGGCAGCGTCCTGTGACCACTGATGAAGGACTAGAGGATGACCAACGCAAACTGTGCAGCAGCAGATGAGCTATCGTCTCTGACTTTACATATACAAGGTGGACTGACAAGGCAGGAATGTCTAATTGAGTGGACAGTGTTTAAAAACTCCAGACCAGCGCAACACACACTAACACACCACCACCACGTCAGTGTTACTGCAGTGCTGAGAATCACCCACCACCCAAATAGTACCTGCTATATGAGGGTCCATGGGTGTTCTGACCACTGAAGAACAGGGTAAAAGGGATCTAACAAAGTATCAGAGAAACAGATGGACTACAGTCTGTAACTGTAGAACTACAACGTTCGCCTATATACAACCTCAATTCCAATGAAGTTGGGATGTTGTGTAAAACATAAATAAAAACAGAATACAATGATTTGCAAATCCTTTTCAACTTATATTCAATTGAATACACTACAAAGACAAGATATTTAATGTTCAAACGGATAAACTTTATTGTTTTTTGCAAATATTCACTCATTTTGAATTTGATGCCTGCAACACGTTCCAAAGAAATTGGGACAGGGGCATGTTTACCACTGTGTTACTTCACGTTTCCTTTTAACAACACTCAATGAGCGTTTGGGAACTGAGGACACTAAGTGTTGAAGCTTTGTAGGTGTAATTCTTTCCCTTTCTTGCTTGATGTACAACTTCAGCTGCTCAACAGTCCGGGGTCTCCGTTGGCGTATTTTGCACTTCATAATGTGCCACACATTTTCAATGGGAGACCAGTCTGGACTGCAGGCAGGCCAGTCTAGTACCCGCACTCTTTTACTACGAAGCCACGCTGTTGTAACACGTGCAGAATGTGGCTTGCCCTTGTCTTGCTGAAATAAGCAGGGACGTCCCTGAAAAAGACGTTGCTTGGATGGCAGCATATGTTGCTCCAAAACCTGTATGTACCTTTCAGCATTAATGGTGCCTTCACAGATGTGCAAGTTACCCATGCCATGGCACTAACACACCGCCAGACCATCAGAGATGCTGGCGTTTGAACTATGCACTGATAACAATCCGGACAGTCCTTTTCCTCTTTGGCCCAGAGGACACGATGTCCATGATTTCCAAAAACAATTTGAAATGTGGACTCAGGACCACAGGACACTTTTCCACTTTGCGTCAGTCCATCTCAGATGAGCTCAGGCCCAGAGAAGCCGGCGGCGTTTCTGGGTGTTGTTGATATATGGCTTTCGCTTTGCATGGCACAGTTTTAACTTGCACTTGTAGATGAAGCGACAAACTGTGTTCACTGACAGTGGTTTTCTGAAGTGTTCCTGAGCCCATGTGGTAATATCCGTAACAGAATGATAATGCAGTGCCGGCTCAGGGATCAAAGGACACGGGCATTCAATGTTGGTTTTCTGCCTTGCCGCTTACTTGCAGACATTTGTCCAGATTTTCTGAATCTTTTGAAGATATTATGGACTGTAGATGATAAAATCCCTAAATTCCTTGCAGTTGTACATTGAGAAACATTGTTCTTAAACTGTTGGACTATTTGCTCACGCAGTTGTTCACAAAGTGCTTGTGAACGACTGAGCCTTTCAGGAATGCTCCCTTTATATCCAATCATGACACTGACCTGTTTACAAATAACCTGGTCACCTGTGGAATGTTCCAAACAGGTGTTTTTTGAGCATTCCTCAACTTTCCCAGTCTTTTGTTGCTCCTGTCCCAGCCTCTTTGGAACGTGTTGCAGGCATCACATTCAAAATGAGTGAATATTTGCAAAAAACAATAAAGTTTATCCGTTTGAACGTTAAATATCTTGTCTTTGTTGTGTATTCAATTGAATACAAGTTGAAAAGTATTTGCAAATCATAGTATTCTGTTATTATTTATGTTTTACACAACGTCCCAAATTCATTGGAATTGGGGTTATAGTAAGTGGAGCAGATAAAATGGACAATGAGTGTAGAAACAAGGAGATGCTTATAATGTTATGCACATCTAACCAGTACTATGCTACATATAGGGGATTGTGGTGGCAAAGGTAAGTTAGAATTGTAATTGTAAATAGAATTTAGAAATAGCATCAAATTATATTTACATCATACATTTCACCTATACAATGGTGAATAAATCCAAGCCTTTTTCTAAGATGTAGTAATTTCCAAACAACAAAAAGATGCTATTCAGCCCCTGAAAAGCTACCCGAGCCAGACGCGCTGATCTTTTAGCGAGCGGGTCTCATTCCTTTTTCACTGTTCAGTTCACACCAGCAAACAATTGCGACGCCTTTCACGGCATCCACTGTCCGCGCGCTGCTGCAGAAGCATGTCACGAAGCTCGTGTTGTGCATGGCACCTGGAGCCTTTCCGCCCCCACCCATCTCTGCAGTTCAGCTACATCGATTTCAGTGCATTTACCTCATTCAACAGACAGGTGCAGGAGGACTTTGTTATGAGAAAAAGCAGGAGGGCTCTCAGACAGAAACGTCCATTTCTTGGCCCTTCGTTTTCCGCCGAGATGACTCAGACGAGCCACGCAATCCCATTAGGCATATTTTACATCACCGTTCTGCTCCAGACACACAAGAAATGTGAGGTTTTAGTCCCGAATATCTAAGATGGCATGTCCTCTGAGACCAGCAATCTCTTTTTGTAGAAGCCTGAGTTGACCTTATTCTGTCTCCAATCAGTTTTATTCTGATTCTTGAAGAGCTTTTAATGAGTCTCGGTGCAGAGTGGAAGTGTAATTCCTGGCCTTTAAGATGCTAAACTAGAATTAATGTAATCTTCAGTGCAGGGTCTTTTAAAAATACTGTGTGTGTGTGTGTGTGTGTGTGTGTGTGTGTGTGTGTGTGTGTGTGTGTGTGTGTGTGTTTATCTTTTACACTTGAGAAGTGATTTGATAGCATAGCAACTTTATTAGATAGCAAAGCACAATTTGGTCCCATTTTATATTAAGAGTTTCTAACTGTGTAGTTACACATGAATAACATATGCATTAACACTGTAAGTACTGATGACTTAGGCGATGTTACAAATGGATTAGAGAAGTACAGCCTGTGTAATTACACAAATGTATCTTCTACACAGGATCTTTCCTGTAGTTTAGTGTTGAAGATAGACTGTAAAATAAGGGGCAGTTCCTGAGTAGTTATTATGTAGGTACTGTGTAATAATGCAGTAATATCAACACTGCTTTGGGTTTAATGTAATACATTTAATAAATGTTATAACAGTTCCATGTTAATATGAGGGGCGTCTGCTGTTCTGTCACATTGCAGACTGGTTTAAAGCTGAAACTGGTTACAATGTCACAGCAGTAGCAACATGAATGCTGGCTATATGTTAGGAAAGCTGGCAGATACAGTGTAAATAATGTCTTAATGTCAGTATTACACACTTCCTTTTACTGCTAGAAAAACTGCCATTCCAGTCTGATTACAGATGTAATTACATTTGTTATTACACTTGCATAATTACATGAAATAGAATAGGCTATTATAAGTAACTAATAAGATACACTTGTGTAATTACATGAGGCAAAACTGAGCAGATACGCATGTGTAATTACATAAGGTGCACTCCTGTAATCCATCTTGTAACAGTAAACAAGTCATTAGTAGTTACATTGTTGTTGCATATGTTGTTCATGTAACTACACAGTTATTAGAGACATGTCATATAAAGAGGGACCCAAAATTCTCATTTAAGGACAATTTACTAGTCCTCATTAAGAATGATTGTTTTATCCCTCTGAGGTCTAAAGGCATTTTGTTCACAGCTTTAAAGTATCTTCATAGAACATGATCCTCATATGTTTCTTATCTAAATGCTCCGTTATCTTTATCACTACTTTCCAAACCCGCTGCAGCAGCTTCAGCAGCTGTAAACTCTCTGACGCCATTTCACACGAGGCTCCGATGTGGACTGAATGAAAAATTAAGGGGTTCCGGCATGATGGTCAGTCCTTAGTGATTTCCTTGGTGTCTGTCGGTCAGTTTCACACAAAATGTAGACAGACACACGAATCCAGCATCTCCACATGGTGAGAGGCAGATGAGGTGTATCTCAGCACCTCTTCATAGGCTCATAACTCCGGATATAAGTGTCTCGGGATGAGATGGAATAGAATGGCAGATTGGCAGATCTACAGATTCAGAAAGAGTTTGAACTGGATTTCTGAGCTGGATCATCACAAAGATACAGAAACTGATATAGAAACATGGAATTTGACAAGCAGGTGTGTGTTTAGAGCCCAGAGGGTCATTCTTGAGATTTTGTCCAATTCTGTCAGCTAGGTCTTCCTCCTTTGGCCAAAGGAGGGTGAAAGTTAACATATGTTTTCTACAAGTCATATGAAGCCAGCTGCTGCCACAAACGTGATGTCACTAGACAGCTCAACATGCTTGAAGGAGAATGCTAATTAACAGTTAATAAACACTGAGGGACAGATTAAATGAGAAAGGTGTTGTTTACTGTTGTAGTCATGAGCTTGTGACAAGATCAAAGCCAGATTAAGGTTTCACAGAAAAAGAAAAAACTGAAATTATAGCAATAATAATAATAATTATTATTTTTATTAGTAGTAGTAGTAGTAGTAGTAGTAGTAGTAGTATTACTATTATAGTCTTAGTCCAACTTTGCATTTGTAACCTATGGAAGCAAATGATGGTGAAGTTTTTCTCTGTCAACATCTTCTCTGAAACATATTCAGAATCTAAAGTCAACTAAACACAAGCCAAACAACCAGCACCTATTTTTATTATCTAATGAAAACACACACACATCTGTCTGTCTGCCCTGCGATGGACTGGCGACCTGTCCAGGGTGTGTCCTGTCTTCCGCCCGAGGACTGCTGGGATAGGCTCCAGCACCCAACCCCCCCCCGCGACCCTGACGGAGAAGCGGCTTGGAAAATGGATGGATGGATGGATGGAACACACACACACACACACACACATATTCTAAGCCGCTTATCCTCCTGGGTCATGTGGGGAGCTGGAGCCTATTCCTCATCCATCACAGGGCAGTCAAATGAAAACAAAGTAATAAAAACCCCAGCGACAATAGCGGGACTGATGCAATTACAGTATCTTACGTATAGTATGTTATCTATAGTATCTTGTGTAGGTACTGAATAATAAGCCTTAGAGTGTAATAATCCTGAGATTTAAGCCTGAGATTTTAAGGGGTTAATCACATTTAATTAACCTCGGGACCAGATGTTTTCAAACTTTTCCCTGAGAGGCCCCTTTTGCAGTTTTTCAGAATTTGTGACTCCCCGGGGACGTCGCTCATGACACTAAATTTGACTGTGTATGGCAAATTCCACCACACCCTCCCCATGATGTCTCACATGACACTAAATCTGCCCTCACCACCCCCCATCCCCCCACCACAGTTTCAATTCCTATGTGTTAGACTTTAAGAGTTGTTGCTGCTGTTTTACTGCACTATTAAAACGTACGGGGGTTAACTACTCATTTACCTACATCGTTTGATACACATTAGATTACATTTACATTCAACAGGTTTAAGTATGCACATCAGACTTTTTTTGCTGATGTACACTAGAAGTCTCACACCAAACAAATGCATTCACAAATATTCACCTAATCAGCCCACAGCAGTTTAGTCTCCCCTAATAATGCTGAAGTTCTATAGAGAGAGAGAAAAAAAAAATGGATGATGGGCCCTTTAATATTTTTTTCAAAAAATAAGACAGCAATAAAAGATAAAACAATAGATGACCACATAGACAATCCCAAGTTGGGATGATGTGCAAAATGTAAATGAAAACAAAATGCAATGATGTGCAAATAATTTAAACTCTGTATTTCATTGAAAATAAAACAAATACAATAAATCAATTGTTGAAACTGAGCAATTGTTTTGCTTTTTGAAAAATATATGCACAATTTTGAATTTGATGCCAACAACACATTCCAAAAAAGTTGAGACAGGGGAGCAAAAGGCTGGTAAATTTGTGTAATGCTAAAAAACCACTTGGTGGTTGATTGGCAACAAGTCAGTAACATGATTGGGTATAAAAGGGCATCTCAGAGAGGCAGAGTCTTTCAGAAGTAAAGATGAGGAGGGGTTCACCACTCTGTGAAAGACTGCACCATCAAATGTAAGGGACAAGACCAAAAACCAGTATTTGCTGGCCGTGATTTTTGGGCCCTCAGGCAGCACTGCATTAAAAACAGACATGATTCTGTAGTGGAAATCACTACATAGGATCAGAAACACCCCTGAAAACCACTGTCTGTGCAAACAGTTCATCACTGCATCCACAAATGCAAGTTAAAACTCTAAAACACGATGAAGAAACCAAATATAAACAGGATCCATAAATTCTGCCACCTTCTCTGGGCCTGAGCTCATTCAAAATGAACTGAGGGGAAGTGGAAAAGTGTCCTGTGATCCAACGAATCAACACTTGAAATTCTTTTTGAAATCATGGACACTGTGTCCTCTGGGCTAAAGACCACTCAGCTTGTTATCAGTGCACAGTTCAATTGTCTTTTTCAGGGAAGGCCTTGATTATTTCAGCAAGACGATGTCAAACCAAATTTTGTATGTACTACAGCAGCACTGCTCCGTATTAAAAGAATCCGGGTCCTAAACTGACCTGCCTGCAGTCCAGACCGGTCACAAACTGAGAACATTTGAAATGAAAAGAAAAAATTGACAAACGAGCCCCTGAAACTGATGAGCAGCTGAAATTCTGTATCAAACAAGAACAGAAAACATTTCACTTTGTAAACTACAGCAGCATCTCCTCAGTTCCCAAACACTTACAGAGTGCTGTTAAAAGAAGAGGTGATGAAACACAGTAGTAAACAGGCCCCTGTTCCAACTTTTTTGGAACATGATGACTTCAAATTGAAAATGGGCATATTTCAAAAACCAGTAAAATTTCTCAGTTTCAACATTTGATTTGATGTCTTTGTACTAATTTCCTTTAAAAATATGCTTTACATGATTTGCACATCATTGCATCCTATGTTTATTTACATTCTGCACAGCATCCCAGCTTTTTTGGAAATGGGGTTCTTCTACTTATGAATACAAATATGGAATTAATTAAAAGTCTAGATTTCACACTTGAAAGAGAATTTATCTGCCTCTTTCAATGATGTTTGAATGAGAAATGTTTAATATTGTTTTTGTTATTCCAAAACCAGCTCCGACTTTAAGGGGTTAAGGTTAAGATTCTCACATGTATAGTACAACATGCGAGAGTGTTTGTTTATGTATGACTTGCTGCAGGTGTAACAGCTTCACCTTCCCCAAGTGGGGAGCTTGAGGCTCACGTCATGTGTGAACGCTGGCAAGCGAGCAGATTGGGCCCCTGAGAGCGACGCTACACGCATGGTTTATTCTCGATTAGCTGAGTCAGGAAAGGGGCATTTCTGAAATGTTACCTCAAGTCTCCAGGGTAGCCTGCAGCTCGTTTAGACTCATACATATTCTCTCCCCTTATCCAAAAACCTTACACCGCTGCTTATTTCAGGTCATGATTGGATATCTGGCGCAGCCTTAGAAGAGCCACTTCTGGTTCCCTAAAGAACCTTTCAGTGGAGGATTCTGTAACAAATCGCTTTTGTAAATGTGATATGAGAAGGTGAAGGACCTTTTTGAAGTTTGAAGAACCTCTACATGTGTTCTATACTGAAAAAATGTGTTCTATCCACAGTTTTCATAGACAATATTTACCATTACGCTTGTATGTCTTTGGAATGAGAATGGGCACAACTTCAGGTAGACGTTTGTTGTTGACAACTGATAGCATACAGATTCGCTTCAAGGCTGAAGACATTTATAATTAGCCATTATTAAAAGCCAAGTCTGGGTTGACGATATGAAACTCTGGCCAGATGTCATGTATACTCACACTATCAACCACTTTGTTTTTTCTGAAGGTGTGGACGACGAGGACCTGAGAAATAATAAAAGCACAGAAGCTTATAATGATCTACACAGCAATAAAATTGCAAGGGTTCTGTGTTACAGTTGCGAACAGTTTACATTTTTCAAAGCTGAGGCACAGCCAGCCCAGTCGGTCAGGAAACCCAACTACTCAGCATGGGTTATGGTTCAAAACAATGGTATCGTAGATTGGTTGGTTAGTGTAGTGGGTAAGACCTCTACCTTCTATGCTGTAGACTGGGGTTCAATCCCCTGCTTGGACAAACACCCTACACTGTACCAATAAGAGTGCTTGGGCAAGACTCCAAACACCACCTTCGTCTACCTGTGTAAAATGATCAAACTGTAAGTCGCTCTGGATAAGAGCGTCAGCCAAATGTTAATGTAGTAGAGACAGCAGGATGGTCTTGCATTGCTGGCCTGGGCAGATCATGTAGCCATGTCACTGCTGTTTTGTGGAAGGTAGATCAGGGATTTTAAATTAAACTAGAATGCACTGGTAGGAAAGATGCATTTACTCTGAGAACCATTATAATTGTTATTTTGCCACAGTAGCCGTAATGGTTTATAAGTTTATCACTGCAGTAGTAAAGTATACCTTAGGCCAACTAAAATACACTGCACTCTTCATTCACTTTGTTCATCAGAATGTATCTCTTATGCATTTATTATGTTTTATCACAAAATGGAGGGAGCAATCATGAATATTTGGCGGAGGGGGGGGGTTAAAATTCGGTGCCGTTAACCTTGATCTTTAGGCCTCGTCTTCCATGGACACTGACATTCTAATCTGTGCTTGCCTTTGTGTTCATACCATTTATTTTCCAATGTATGAAAGCGTAAGCCATTGCTGAGTAGACATTTCTTTTCCCTTCAGAGAATAGTTTGTTAAAAAAAATCATTTTCTGACCTAAGTCTTTTCTGTAAATACGTCCCTAAAAATCTCCACCCACTCACGCCACATCCAATCGTTCAATAAAGTCATGCAGACTTCTCCATGTGGTTTAGGACACAGTGTGATTTACCTAGAGCCATAAAAATGAACGAAACTTCACCACATAGCTGAACACTGTGGGCAACAGTGACAGTATTTTCATAGTTCACAGTAAATCAGACTGTGCTTCAAAACACATTAAGTCTGCAAGACCTTAATTACGACCTGGATGCAGTGAGTGGAGGCTGATAGAAGTTTTAGGGATATATTTCCAGAAATGGTTTGAGTAACTATTGACTTCTAGTGCTTGTCAGCAACGTTATCTTGCAGCTCCAGCACTAAAGTAAAGAAGCAAAATCTGGACACCAAACATGCCATGGCTGATCAGCTAGACCCCGGTTATGTGGACAACAGAGTAAATTAGATACATAAATTCTAAGTTTGTTAGTTAGTTTCATTACGGTGATGCTTGAAAAGATGGGTAGTGTTTGGTTAGATGTGTCACTGGCTATTGAAATAGGTCAGAAAATAAGTAGTTACATATTTTCCAGCAACAACTATTTCGAACATTTTAAGCCAATATTGTCAGCTTGTTTACAGAAACTGGGGTTATTAATCAATTATTAATCCTAAAATGTATTATTCAGTGAAGGGAAACTGAAGTATGGACCAAGTATGCAGACTCCTTTCGGTGTAAGTGACACACGTCAGACTCCAGTCCTTGCAGCTCACAGTTCTCAAAACCACACAGCCACTGCCTCATTAAACACACTTGATTTAAGTCATCAGTAAGTTCCATTTTTGTCAACATTTGTTTTTATGAGTAACGGTTTCATTGATGTTTCTTCTGTTATAGATTTAGTCAAAGACATTTGCTCTTGTGTTGACAACAATTTAACAGCCCCAACCCCCCTTGAGTCCCAAGTATTTGAGTACTGCATTTTTGACATGTATATCAATTGATATGTATTGATATGTATCAAGTTGGCATTTATAAAAGTGTTTGAATGCTATTATTTTATTGTGGCCTGTTTCTTGACATGATTTTTTAATATAAATCCTGATGCACTGCACAGACGTTCCTCACTAGCAGCTCAACACAGAATCACATTTCACACAGAGAAATCCAACAGTGTCCTGGTTTATCGAATCGACTGGGGATTTCTTTTTTTTTTTGGGGGGGGGGGGGGGGGGGGGGGGCATTTCTCTAGTGGAAAGGCTACAAGCGGGCCTGCAAAAAGAGCCTAATTAACAAATATGGAACATTAGACAAGGGAAAGAACCCAGACTGAATCTAGTTTAAGAGGCTAATAAACAACCTAGTTCTATTTCAAATGTAAATGCTTGCCTGGACAGACTGTAAAATAAAAGTACCCTTGCATGGCTTGGTGTGCTATGGGCTTATCAGTTCTTTTGAAGTAAGAGTAATAGGAACACCCCTGTGTCCTCAGCTTCAGCTAAAGCTGTGGTTTCTTTGCCATAAAATAGCAACTCTTCGTCTTTGCCATCTAACTCTGCAGCTGTCTGTCTTCTGCCACAGGAGGACATGGTGCAGAGGTGTCGTGAGGATGAGAAGAAGCGTATAGAGGTCACCACTCATTTCCAGAGCACGCTGGTGGACATTCAGGCCCAAATCGAGCACCACAGCAACCGCAACAACAAACTGTGCCAGGAGAACAGCGAGCTGGCTGACAAACTCAAGGCCATCATCGAGCAGTACGAGCAGAGAGAGGAGGTACAGTGAGACTCACATAGATACATTTGAAGCATACAAACCAGATCAGACCCGTTCAGAATGCAGACTGGTGTCTAAGAGGTCAGGACTGTCAAACAATTCATTGTATATTCATTGTAGACATTGGCCACTGTATTGGAAACAACATGTAGCTTGACCTTACTATTCCAAAACTGTAGCTCATCTATTGAAGCGCATTGCCCATCATCAGTGGTCAGTTTCTCACCACAGAGTTGCACAGAGTTTACTGCATTTCATTGGCTCTGTACCTGTACACTGCACAATGACAAAGTTGAATCTAATCCAGAACATTTGGGGTGGTGGACCATTGTCCAGCTAGCTGTGATGAATAAAATGGGGTAACACAATAATCAGAAAATGTAATAATAAAATAATAAAAACTTTATTATGATGCATTTTGTAGGATAATGAAATTCTATCTGTTTTCTGTGACTGTTACTGTATTATGGCTAATCAAAACCTGCCAAGCTCCTCCTTATTTTCAACAACCTCCAATAATTGCTTAGTAACTGCTGCTGTCCGCAATTACTTCAGTGCGTAAGTAGCATGTTCATGACTAGCATTGGGATTCCAGAGCCTTCCAAAATTTTTCAAGGGTTTTATGAGATTCAGTGTGGAAAAAAGAGAAGTAATTTTCTCAGTGAGCTCAGAACAGCTGAGGCTCGGCCATAGACTTTACTTCCCAGTCTGTTTATCTCTATCGAGACAGAGTACCAACAGAGTACACAGCCCATGTTCAAACCTTGTATTTAATTTCTTGTGGGCAGTCGTGGGCTGGAGGTTAGGGAACCAGCCCTTTGACCAGAAGGTTGTCGGTTCGATCCCCTCAGTTGACAGTACATGACTGAAGTGCCCTTGAGCAAGACACCTAACCCCTAACTGCTCCCCGGGTGCTGTGAATAGGGCTGGCCACCGCTCCGGGCAAGTGTGCTCACTGCCCCCTAGTGTGCGTGTTCACTATCGTGCATGTATGTGGGTGTTTCACTGCACGGATGGGTTAAATGCGAAGGTCTAATTCCACTGTGTGGAAGGTGATTCTGAATTCAATTCATTTGTCTGGACTGCTTGTAATATTGCTGGCTAAATCAACATGCTTTAGTCTAACTCCAGTAACTGCTCAGTTTAGGCTATAGTTGGCTATATTAGTGAGCAGATGAGAAATCAAAGTTACCTACTCATAACACACGGCAACCAGCATGAGAAAGTTCACTGTTAACTAGCAAATTCATGAAATAATATAATGTAGCTAACATTATTGAGAAATCAGCAGAACAGGCTCTGTTCTGTCCCACTAACTGTATGAGTAGCTGCCTTTCCCATTAGCTGGGGTTTGGTACAGATAGCCTTTTATAAAGTACACTATTTTGCCAAAAGTATTCACTTGTCTGGCTTCACACACATATGAACTTGAGTGACATCCCATTCTTAATCCATAGGGTTTAATATGATGTCAGCCCACCCTTTGCAGCTATAACAGCTTCAATTCTTCTGCGCAGACTTTCCACAAGGGTTAGGAGTTTGTTTAAGAGAATGTGAGTGTCTTTGGTCCTTTTTGCCATTCTTTTCCTGCTTGTCTCTGTTCTAGACACTGTTAGTGATCTCCGCCGGCACTGATAATCTTCGAAGAAAAAACTGCACACATTCACCGTTACAGCATTTCACAGACTTTATCCACACTGGCCCGTTTGGAAAACTATTTAGATTCTAAGGATGCCATCATCCTAAGACATTTCCAAATGAAAGACCTCATGCAGACACATCATGCCTTCCACAGCATTCATTTGAAACTCTAGCTGAGCTGCGCTCTTGGATGTGTTGAACACCATTGCTTCTGTGACAGCAGAGGTGACTACTTAGTAGTTTCATGCATTTAAGCAAAGGTTTAATGAATTTGTTCAACTTTGGATGAACTGATGATAATATTTTGACAATAGTTCTCATTTTTTGGTTGGTTGGTTCAGAACAGGGGAGTGAAACTCAACCACTAAAGGAGCAACATTAAAACATTTGTTTTACGTTATTATTGTGGAATAACTGTGTTGTAACAAGGTACCTAATCACATCATATTAATTGCCATTCTATAATCAACACTCTGTAATTGGACTGTACTTATATAACAACTGAAGTTGCTACACATGTGTAATTACATAAGATGTACCGCTGTAATCCATCTGTAACAGTGAATAAAACATTAGTAGTTCCACTGTTGTTGCATAAGTTGTTCACATATAACAACACAGTTATTAGGGACACTTAATTTAAAGTGGGACCGGGTAGGAGAATCAGAATGTACTTTATGTTGCAGTGCAGGGTTCAGATCATTGACCACGTTGCTGTTGCTCAGTGTCTCACAACATTCAGTTCCCATTCTGATGCTGGGTGGACTGGAATTCCTCTGCAGTTCTACAGATAGTCAAATATGTTTGCTACATCTCAAGCCATTTTTTCCCTAGTCTGATTCTACTTAAGTCCTTGTTTAAACACTTGAACAACAGAGAATGAGTTTAAGGACCTCTGTCCACCTCTGACTATCAACACAACCACACAGGCAGCTGATGACTGATGCATCAGCTGATGCGGAAAAGAGCTTTTGAATATCCTCAAGAACCCGCAGCGGAGCTTGGTCTCAAAAGTCACACCACTTTGACCCATGCTGCACAGCTGAGCATTTCCATTGCAGCTTGAGGAATTAAAACCAGAGATATAGTATGTGTCCAAAAGTTTGTGGACACCTGCTCATTCAACATTTTATCCAAACTCAAGGGTAGAGCTGCTTTTATAGACCAAATAAGTTCAACGCTACAAACTTTCAACACCAAATTTCAATACCTAAGTAGTTATTTGGTCCCACTTTATATTGTCTCTAATAACTGTGTTCTTACATGTGAACAACATATGCAACAACAACATAACTACTGATGATTTAGTCACAAATGTAATCGTAGCCTATGTAATTACACAAGTGTATCTTAATAATTGTAACAGCCTATTCTTATGTAATTACACATGGGTAACAACATAAATGTAATTACATTTGTAATCAGACTGGAACTGCAGTTTTTTCAGAAGTAAATGTATGTAATAATACATTACTTACACTGTATCTACCAGCCTTCCTAACATTTAGTCAGCATTTGTGCTGCTACTGCTGTGACACTGTAGCCAGTTTCAGCTTTAAACCAGTCAGTAATGTGACAGAACAGCAGACATACAGAACACACTTACCTGGAGTGGTGGGCAGCCCTCTCCACAGTGCCCGGGGAGCAATTGGGGGTTAGGTGTCTTGCTCAAGGACACCTCAGCCACGTACTGTTGTCTCAGGGGCTCAAACCAGCAGTGGCATTGTCATAGGATGCCATTTTTGCCAGTCATTTTTCTGCCCTGCTAGATCTGCCCTGGTCCACTGTAAGTGCTATTATTGGGAAATAAAAGTGTCTAAGAGCAACAGCAGCTTTCCCTGTAGACCACACAAAAGTCTGGGGGTGAAGCTCATATGGTAACTCCAAGCTAATATACTAGCCACAATGTGTTAACAGGTTAATATGGTAGTCAAGATCATACAGCTTCATATAATGTGACGTATTGAATTGTTATATCCCTACCCAATCGTATCAGATGGTGTTGCATCACTTCAGAGAACACAGTTCCACTGATCCACATTCCACTGCTAGGAGGCTTTATAACCTTCTAGACATGGCTTGGTATTAAGTATGGTGACATTAGGCTGCTCTAAAGAGTCCAATTCTAATAATTAGGTCAGTAAAGTCAGCAAGTAAAAAAACATTAAAGCAAAGACTGGCAAAATGAGTAATACATTTATGTCAAAATGAATTAATATGAGTAGTAATCTTTTTTTTTAATGATGTTTTTGGTAACACTTTACTTGGACGGACCATTGTAGGTTATATGTAAATGTTCAGTGTATATTTACATAACAAATCAACGGAATGGTCATTAAATGCCATAGAACTTGAATTTGAATATTACTTACATGGTTCACTATAGATGCTTAGTAAATGCTCAGTCTGCCTTACAGTATCCTTCAACTAAATAACCATTAAATTCAACTGAACTTGAAGTTCATTGTGAGTTTATTAAATCTATCCTTAATACTAAACCTAACCCTCACCTTAACCTCAAGGCAAAACCTACATCTACTCCTAACCCAAACTCTAACCATAATGTTGTTGATAATCAACTGCGGATGTTGTTAATGATTTAAGTAGCTGTAGAGCATCTATAGGGGACCATCCAAATAAAGGGTGACCATGTTTATTTTTAACTGTCATTTTTATTTGCCACTTATTTTGCATACTTTGAAAATTTTGCTTGTAGATTTTATTATTTTATTTTAAACTTTCAGCGCAAAATTATCTCCAAACAGTCACGTCAGATAATGTTCATACATCAACCATCAGAATGGGGAACAAATGTGATCCCAGTGATTTTAACCATGGGATGATTGTTGGACGGGTTGGTGCCAGTTGGGTATTTCTGCAACTGCTGATCTCCTGAGGTTTTCACACACAACATTCTGTAGACGTTACTCAGAATGATGATGGGAATGCCTTGTTGATGAGAGAGGTCAATGGAGAATGGCCAGACTGGTTCAAGCTGACAAAAAGGCTCCAATAACAAAGATAATCACTCTGTCAAATTGTGATGAGCAGAAAAGCAACTCAGAATGCACAGCACATCGAACCTTGAGGTGGATGGGCTACAACAGCAGAAGACCATGTCAGGTTCTGCTTCTGTCAGCCATGAACAGAAAGCTGAGGCTACAGTGGGCACCAAAACTGTAAAACAACAAAATACTGGAGAAATAGCCTGGTCTGATGATTCTTGATTTCTGCTAAGGGTCACAAATGGTAGGGTCAGAATTTGGCACCAACAGCATGAATCTATGGACCCAACCTGCCTTGTATCAACAGTTCAGGCTGGTGGAGGTGGTGTAATGGTGTGGAGAATATTTTCTAGGCACATTTTGGGCCTATTAAAAAGATGGACAAAAGTACCATGTATGGCTAAAATGGACAGAAGTACCATGTATGGCTAAAAACAGTATTAGCAACCTTGTAAAACCCTGAATTTTGACAGTTGTTTTGTTCAGTTTTATGTTTTTTAAACCTTTTTTCAATGGATCAACCACAACCTGCAACATGACAATTGATAACAACTCATATCATATATTAAAATATGTATTTTCTGAAATTATTTCTTAAGCAATTATTACAAAGTAGGCCTTCTCAGGAAACTGTAATCTTTTCCTTTGCCATTGACCTGTCAGACAGTTAAATATGATGTATAATTAATGCCATCCAAACACATAGTGTAACATAATGGATGCTAGTGAGTGGAGTGGAATGCCATGAAAACATATTTTAAATTCATTAAAATTATTTTCATATTAAATTCTTTGCACTGGGCCTCTCCATGGATCACCACCTTATCGTGGTGGAGAGGTTTGTGTGCTTGAAGGACCCTAGGAGCTATGTTGTTTGGAGCAAAAGCTCCTGGTAGGGTCTCCCATGGCAAACTGGTCCTAGGTGACAGGCCAGACAAAGTGTGATCCATAACCACCCCTATGAGGACAACAAAGCAGGACTTGTGTACCCTGCCCGGATCAGGGTTACCGGGGCCCCACCCTGGAGCCAGGCCTGGGGGAGGGGCTCGCCAGCGAGCATCTGGTGGCCGGGCATTCACTCATGGTGCCCGGCCGGGCCCAGCCCGAAGGAGCATGAGTCCCCCCTCCCATTGACCCACCACCGATGGGAGGGGCAGTAGTAGGGGTGCGGTGCATTGTGGATCGGGCAGTGTCCGAAGGCATGGGCCTTGGCGTTCTGATCCACGGTTGCTGAAACTGGCTTTTGGAACTTGGAACGTTACCTCACTGGCGGGGAAGGAGCCTGAGTTGGTGCGCGAGGTTGAGAGATACTGGCTAGATATAGTCGGGCTCACCTCAACACACAGCTTGGGCTCTGGGTCCAATCTCCTTGAGAGGGGCTGGACTTTTTTCTTTTCTGGAGTTGCCCATGGTGAGAGGCGGCGGGCAGGTGTGGGCTTTCTCATAGCTCCTCGACTCGGCGCCTGTATGTTGGGGTTTTCCCCGGTGGACGAGAGGGTAGCTTCCCTACGCCTTCGGGTTGGGGAACGGGTCCTGACTGTTGTCTGTGCTTATGCACCGAACAGCAGTTCAGAATACCCAGCCTTCATAGAGTCCTTGGAAGGGGTGCTTGAAAGTGCTCCTCCTGGAGACTCGATTGTCCTATTAGGGGACTTCAACGCTCACGTGGGCAACGACAGTAAGACCTGGAGGGGTGTGATTGGGAGGAATGGCCTCTCTGATCTGAACCCGAGTGGTGTTCAGTTTTTGGACTTCTGTGCAAACCACAGTTTGTCCATAACGAACACCATGTTTGAACACAAGGATGTCCATAAGTGCACATGGCACCAGGACACCCTAGGCCGCAGTTCAATGATTGACTTTGTAGTCGTGTCAGCGGACTTGCGGCCATGTGTACTGGACACTCGGGTAAAGAGAGGAGCTGAGCTGTCAACTGATCACCACCTGGTGGTGAGTTGGATCAGGTGGTGGGGGAAGATGCCAGTCAGACCAGGCAAACCCAAACGTATAGTGAGGGTTTGCTGGGAACGTCTGGCAGAAGAACCTGTCAGATTGATCTTCAACTCACACCTCCGTCAGAACTTTGACCAGATATCGGGGGAGGTGGGGGACATTGACTCAGAATGGGCCATGTTCCGCTCCTCCATTGTTGAAGTGGCTGACTGTAGCTGTGGTCGCAAGGTAGTTGGTGCCTGTCGGGGCGGTAATCCTCGAACCCGGCGGTGGACACCCCAGGTGAGAGATGCCGTCAAGCTGAAGAAGGAATCCTACCAGACATGGTTGGCCTGTAGGACACCAGAGGCAGCTGGCAGGTATCGACAGGCCAAGCGATCTGCGGCTTCAGTCGTTGCCAAGGCAAAAACCCAGGTGTGGGAAGAGTTCGGTGAGGCCTTGGAAAGTGACTTTAAGTCGGCTCCGAAAAGATTCTGGCAAACCGTCAGGCGACTCAGAAGGGGAAAGCAGTGTGCCACTAGCACTGTATATAGTGGAGATGGTGTGCTGCTGACTTCGACTGAAGACGTCATTGGGCGGTGGAAGGAATACTTTGAGGACCTTCTCAATCCCACCAACACGTTCTCCAGTGAGGAGGCAGAGTCTGGGGACACGGGAATAGGCTTGTCCATTACTGAGGCCGAAGTCGCTAAGGTAGTTAAAAAGCTCCTTGGCGGCAGGGCTGCAGGGGTGGATGAGATCCGTCCCGAGTTCCTCAAGGCTCTGGATGTTGTGGGGCTGTCTTGGCTGACACGCCTTTTCAACATTGCATGGACATCGGGGGTGGTGCCACTGGATTGGCAGACTGGGGTGGTGGTGCCTCTTTTTAAAAAGGGGGACCGGAGGGTGTGTTCCAACTACAGGGGAATCACACTCCTCAGCCTCCCTGATAAGGTCTATGCAAGGGTACTGGAGAAGAGAGTCCGGCTTATAGTCGAACCTCAGATTCAGGAGGAGCAGTGCGGGTTCCGCCCTGGTCGTGGAACACTGGACCAACTCTTTACCCTCTCCAGGATTCTGGAGGGTTCATGGGAGTTTGCCCAACCAGTCCACATGTGCTTTGTGGATTTGGAGAAGGCATTCGACTGTGTTCCCCGGGGTATTCTGTGGGAGGTGCTTCGGGAGTATGGGGTACATGGCTCTTTGCTACGAGCCATTCAGGCCCTGTACAAACAAAGCAGGAGTTTGGTTCGCATGGCCGGCAGTAAGTCAGACTTTTTCCCAGTGAGAGTTGGATGGAAGGGTTGGAAGGGTGGAGAGCCCTCTCTGGGTCGGGGATGAGCTCTTGCCTCAAGTGGAGGAGTTTAAGTATCTCGGGGTCTTGTTCACGAGTGATGGTACAAGGGAGCGGGAGATTGACAGGCGGATTGGTGCTGGGTCAGCAGTGATGCGGGCTCTTTACCGGTCTGTTGTGGTAAAGAAAGAGCTGAGCCATAAGGCAAGGCTCTCAATTTACTGGTCGATCTACATTCCCACCCTCACCTATGGTCATGAGCTTTGGGTAATGACTGAAAGAACGAGATCGCGAATACAAGCGGCTGAAATGAGTTTCCTCCGCAGGGTGGCTGGACTCTCCCTTAGAGATAGGGTGAGAAGTTCGGTCATCCGGGAGGGACTCGGAGTAGAGCCGCTGCTTCTTCACGTCGAGAGGAGCCAGTTAAGGTGGTTCGGGCATCTTGTTAGGATGCCTCCTGGACGCCTCCCTTGGGAGGTGTCACAGGCAAGTCCACCGGGGAGGAGACCCCGGGGAAGACCCAGGACACGCTGGCGTGACTATATCGCCCAGCTGGCCTGGGAGCGCCTCGGAATCCCTCCCAGGGAGCTAGTGGAAGTGGCTGGGGAAAGGGAGGTCTGGGCTTTGTTGCTCAGGATGCTGCCCCCGCGACCCGAACCCCGGAGAAGCGGAAGATGATGGATGGATGGATGGATTCTTTGCACTGGGGCCCGAGATCCTCTGGAACATTCTAGAAAACATCCAGCATTCTCCAAAAACACCAGCTCACACAAACATTGATACAAGTGTTCTCTGGAAAGTCTTTCACAGTGGCTTGCCATTAATACATTAACACATATGTTGCCTATTATAAGAATGCTTTTTCCTCTCTGTTCTTGTCTGGCAATATTTTCTAGGCAAAATTTGGGCCTGTTCATAGCAATCAATAATCACTTGAATGCCACAGCCTATTTGAGTATTGTTTACCATCTTCCAATGGCCACTTCCAGCATGATAATGCACCATGTCAAGCAAAAGTTGTCTCAAATTGGTTTCAAGAACAAGACAGTGAGTTCACTCTTCTGTCGCCTCTCCAGTCACTAGATCTGAATCCAGTAGAACACCTTTGGGATGTGGTCAACATGGAACAGAATCTCAATAAATGGTCCCAACATCTTGTGGCATCCATGCCGTTAAGAACTGAGGCTGATTGAGAGAAAAGGAAGGAATATAGTGTTCCTAATAAGGTGCTCAGCGGATGTATGCTCTATGTTCAAACACATTCAGACACTCTGTCTACAGCTGCCCATGAGTTTAAGTTCACCATACCAATATACACCTGCTGGAGTTTTTAAACACTGTGTCCACTCACTGTCCACTCTATTAGACACTCCTACCTTATCGGTCCACCTTGTAGATGTAAAGTCAGAGACGAGAGCTCATCTGCTGCTGCACAGTTTGTGTTGGTCTTCCTCTAGTCCTTCATCGGTGATCACAGGACGCTGCCCACAGGACACTGTTAGTTGGATATTTTTGGTCGGTGGACTATTCCCAGTCCAGCAGTGACACTGAGGTGTTTAAAAACTCCAGCAGCACTGCTGTGTCTGATCCACTCAGACCAGCGCAACACACACTAACACACCACCAACACGTCAGTGTTACTGCAGTGCTGAGAATGACCCACCACCCAAATAGTACCTGCTCTGCGAGGGTCCATGGGGGTCCTGACCACTGAAGAACAGGGTAAAAGGGGGTAAAAAAGTATCAGAGAAACAGATGGACTACAGTCTGTAACTGTAGAACTACAAACTTCACCTATACAGTAAGTGGAGCTGATAAAATGGACAGTGAACGTAGAAACAAGGAGGTGGTCATAACGTAATGCCTGTCCAGTGTAAATGCTGTATGCTGAATGAGTGCATCTTACTGAATTCACTATTTAGAAGGGCTGGCTGGACAGTGCACATAATTAATTCAAAACAGCATTTAGTCATAAGGGCATCCAACACTAGAACACAGCTTAAACCTTTTAGCTCACGTACAGATGGGGACAAACTCTATGTCTGGCTCAGGCGCAGCTTTAATTGCATGGCACATTGCCAAGGAAACTGCATCCCAAAAAGCTACAAACCTGCTTTGTCCACAACAAGAACTCCGCTTCATTTTACTTTTTACTTCTTGATTCATGCCCTATTTGACAGTGAAACTTGCACCTTGTAGAACATTCTAGCATGGCGTACTTAATCACATGAGAATCCACCGGGAGAACGACAAGCCCAACGTGACGCAGGCTAGGCTCAATCTGTCATGCTGATGGGTACCACTGAGACCGCTCACTCACAGCTGTGTATTATGGGGGGAAAAAACACTTCTTGTAGTTTAGTTGGAGTTTTGTCATGGAAAACTGAGACATGTATCTCTACTGCCCCCACCTGGTTTGTGGAGGTAAGCACAGGACATGAGGGATGTGACCAATGTCATGTCTCACATTAATTGAAAGATCTCCAGTGCTTATGGCTCTTTAGTCCTTAAACCTATTACTCATTAGTGATTCTAAATAACAACTTCATCACCTATGCTGAAAAACAGGTTACCTTCATATGAAGTGACAGTTTTCCCCTAATCCAGATGTGATCAAGCAATCAAGACATGGGTGAAGTATGCTTTATTTTGTCACTGGAACTATGAGGCCAATGCAGGTGGTAGACTATGGAAGCTTCATATAGGCTTATTTCTGTGGTTTTTGACACAGTATGGCAACTTTTACACATAAATATGGACAAAAGTACCATGTATGGCTAAAAACAGTGTCAGCAACCATATAAAATCCTGAATTTTGATCAGTTTTATGTTTTTTAAAACTTTTTTTTTCAATGGATCCACCACAAGCTGCAACATGACCATTGATTCCAACTCATATCAAATATTAAAATATGTATTTTATGAAACTATTTCTTAATCAATATTACACAGTGGGCCTTCTTTGCCATTGTTATATTCATTAAAAATGATTTTCATATTAAATTCTTTGCACTGGGGCCTGAGATCCTCTGGAATGTACTGTACTGAAGCCTAGAAAACATCCAGCATTCTCCAAAAAGACCAGCTCACACAAACATTGATGCAAGTGTTCTCTGGAAAGTCTTTACTGTATTCACAGTATGTGTGGATCGTCCTTCCATTAATACATTAACACATATGTTGCCCATAATAAAAGTGCGTTTTCCTCTCTGTTCTTCTTTCTCTCAGAGTTTGGAGAAGATATTCAAACAGAGGGATCTGCAGCAGAAACTGGCAGATGCCAAACTGGAAGAAGCAAACCTGCGGCTAAAGGAAGCTGAGGAAAAGCACAATAGAGAGAAGGAATATGTGAGTCATGCTGCGCTCCTTATTTCTGCCCTCAGGCAAACAGAAGGATTGTTTTTATACACATAGTGTTTACCACTAGTTTCTGAAAATTAAGAGCTGAATCTATGATATGTCATTGTGAATGTATGTCTATTATGCCTTGTCATATAAGATGTTCCAGGTTTTGTAGCCTAAAGCAGTGGTTCTCAACCAGGGGGGTCGATAATTTCGAAAAATTTTAGGGGTCGTAGGAAGCAGAGGCTTGATGTATTTTTACATTAATGGCCATTGAAACAACAGGGTTGAGTTCAGGCCACCTGTTTCAAAGAAAACAGCTCTGCCTAATCACACAGACCACTTACCTATAGGAAGAAATAACCAGATTAACAGATTAACTGTGATTTCAGGTTTAGGGAGAGGGCTGCCTTGGACTTTCTTAGAGCCAATAAATTTTTATTTTTATTACTTGGAACCAACCACTTTTGGAGATGTGGCACTACCTCTGTACACCGATAATATTGTGCTTTTTAAAATAGAAAGTTAAATAGAAGGTGGCCTTGAAGATGCAGTTCAGTAGCACTTATTAGCTTAATAACGAATAGCAACCAAAAGTATTCTCTCATCTGCCTTCAGACGCATATGAGCTTGAGTGAGATCCCTTTCTTAATCCATAGGGTTTAATATGATGTCGGCCCACCCTCTGCAGCTATAACAGCTTCAAATCTTCTGGAAAGGCTTTCCACAAGGGTTAGGAGTGTATTTATGGGAATTTTCAACCATTCTTCGAGAAGCTTTTTTTATTTGTGAGGTCAGATACTGACGAGAAGGCCTGGCTCAGTCTCTGCTCTAATTCATCCCAAAGATGTTTTATCTGGTTGAGGTCAGGACTCTGTGCAGGCCATTCAAGTTATTCTACACCAAACTGGCTCATCCATGTCTTTATGGACCTGCTTTGTGCACTGGTGTGCAGTCATGTTGGAACAGGAAGTAGCCGTCCCCAAACTGTTCCCACAAAGTTGGGAGCACAAAATTGTCCAAAATCTCTTGGTGCTGAAGCATTAAGAGTTCCTTTCACTGGAACTAAGGGGCCGAGCCCAACTCCGGAAAAACAAGCCCACACCATAATCCCCCCTCCACCAAACTTTACACTTGGCACAATGCAGTCAGACAATCCCTTTGGATCCCTTTGAAGGACACAGTTGATGAAGGCGTGTCCTTTGAAGGCTGCTTAGACTCACGAAGGCTAAACCGAAATAACTCCTGTAAAGTTATTTTAAAGTTCTTTCAAATCAGAGCCAGAAATTTTTATTTTAGATGTTTTTTTTTTCATTTAGTAGAGCTGGAGATGCTTCACTGCTGGCTACTGATGAGATTCGCCTCAGTTTAAACCCAGTACTTATATTTACAAATGTCTCTTCAGCCGCCATTTGCTTCTCTGCTTACTACGCCACGTAGTAATGGATCCCAATGGATCTTTCATTGCCGTGGAAAAGAAGGACATATTTTTCGGCTGCATATGAAGGAGCCTTTGAAATGGGACAACCTAGTCGCGCCACTGTGACGCAATTGGCCTTTAAATGCAGCCTCCGAAGGATGCAGCCCCTGAAATGGGACACACTGAATAATGCAGCAGCACTGGAATTCCATCATCCAGGACCTATGCTCCTCACCCCTGTGGGATCAACAATCTATGTTACAATGCAAACTAAAAGTGGTCATGCTGCTCTGTTTGGTGTGATAAATTGGTGTCTAATGTTTGCAAAATATTCCTTTATTTTTGGTATTTCAAAAACATTTTTTGGGGGGGGGATCGCAGCTCAACAATGCCCACGGTTGAGAGCCACTGCCTTAAACTAGTTCTTGAGCAGCGATTATGTAATGAATCAGTAAGCATTAGTCATGCATGGAGAGTTCAGAAAGTAGAACAAAGTCTGAGGAGGTGACCCATGTTAATATCTCCTTGTCTTTGTTACTAGTTGCTTAAAGAAGCAATTGACAAAACAAAGAAATGCTACACAATGAAGCAGCAGGAGTTACAGACGAAGAAGCAGGTAAAGGCGAAGTGCTCTGTCTCTCTCTTTCTCTCCCATATCTCTGTGTCTTTTTGTGTGTAACCGCAGTTACTGACTCACGCTGCAGAGTGGAAGCTACAGGCTAAAGAGCTGAAAGAGCAGCACACTGTGATGCAGGCTCAGGTGAATATCCACTGCAGCTCTTTCTCAATCTCTAGCTCTTCAGGCCTCCTGTCCTAGATGCTTACGGTAGAGATGAACAGACAAATTGCATCATAAAAACTCAATGATGCATAAAGGATGATGTCAGTGTAGTGTCCTTCACATGTGACAGCATATAAGGGGACTCCTCATTTAAAGCATATTTAGAAAGCAGCATTATCCTCAGGGGTGTTCGCTGTTTCTTTAGCCTGAAGATGCCATCCTAGGTGCACTTAAAATAGCTGTAGTCATGGAAGAGCCACCTGGGAGTTGTTCCTAATCGAGCCACTTTAGTGAAGCTGCTTGACCGAACATATTGATGTGGTTAAAAGGGAAGCATCAATTTTTCAAAATTTCTGAATAATTCAGTGGTTGAGATTCAAACAATCAGAGCCATTCAGAGTGGTTTGATGTGAAATGGTTTGTTGTAAAGAAACGCACCTACTCAGACATCTTTACAGTGGTGGTGATGGGAGTTTTTGTGTTACAGACACTGCTGATCTTGTTGTGTTCATTTCTTAAGTTAAGATCTGGCAGGTCGATATAAGATCTTTCACAAATTCACATTACAGAAGCAAACCTTGCCTTAATTAAGGAAGTTTATCTTATAGCATCTTATCTCAAGAAAGGAAAGCTTAACTTATTTGTTTGACGGCGACAATGAGCTGTTATGCCTGTTACCTAGCAACAGATCATACGTGCACAGCTGAAATTTAAACACATAATTGAAATAATCAAGTTATTAAGTCAGACAGCTGACGTTAGCTACCGTTACTGATGCAAAAAGGTCAAACAAAACTAAATGGCGATAAACTTGAACCTAAGAATATGTCTCAGCGCCTCTATTATTTTTGTAGTGCATTGCTGTTCTGCAGTTGCAGTTTCAGTCTCCATTTCCCAAACGCTTAAGCCAAGCATGCTAACATTTTTACCTCCTAATAAACAGACACACGTTCAGCTCTGTCTCCTCATTATTCACCACCATCACTGTAATATTTTATCTGATGAGTTTTCATCAACAATAACACGTAATAAAACATAATAAAAGGCGAAGATTGTGTCTGTAGCATATGGGATTTTTTTCAAATACTGTCAAAGCACAGTTTTCAGTGTAGATAAATGTAGCATCATTATGCTGGTTATAGAGAACTGCCTCTCACTGCATGAAAAATTAGGACAGTATTTAGGAAGTTTTGTGTTGATAAGACATTTCTGTAATACTGTTTTAATACTGCAGATAAGTACAGAGCCCCGCTGGTGACATCCTGTATAAATAAAACTAATGCATGGCCACAACTTAGTAAGGCGTGGGAATGAGATCCTAATGCATGGCCAAGACTTAGTAAGCCGCATTCTCGTTCCCATGCCTTACTAAGTCGTGGTCATGCATTAGGATCTCACTCCATTGCATTATTTTTTATTTATACAGGATGTCACCAGTGGGATTCCGTAGATAAGATTTTTAGACTTAAGACGTTTCTGTAATGCAAGAGTCACAATGTCTACAAAACAAATGTAGCCATTTTATTTATTATCCAAAACAACTAGTGAACCTACTCATCTTTTGAGTTTTTATATTTATATTTTTATGTTGACAATGGTAGTAGAAAATCTAAACAAGGTTTTCTTTGGGTACAATTTGCCATTATGAATATATTTAATATACTTATTGTGAAACAATGCCATAGGCAGTGTATTCATGTAATGTAACCATTTCATGTAATAACTGTCTGTGGAACCAGAAGTCGCAATATCTGCAACACAGAAGTTGATATTTCATTTGCCACCAAAAATGACTTGGGAATACAACCCCAATTCCAATGAAGTTGGGACGTTGTGTAAAACATGAATAAAAACAGAATAGGATTATTTGCAAATCCTTTTCATACTATATTCAGTTGAATACACTACAAAGACAATATATGTAATGTTCAATCAGATAAACTTTATTGTTTTTTGCAAATATTCACTAATTTTGAATTTGATGCCTGCAACATGTTCCAAAGAAGTTGGGACAGGGGCAACAAAAGACTGGGAAAGTTGAGGAATGCTCAAAAAACACCTGTTTGGAACATTCCACAGGTGAACAGGTTAATTGGAAACAGGTGAGTATCATGACCGGGTATAAAAGGAGCATCCCTGAAAGGCTGAGTCGTTCACAAGCAAGGATGGGGCGAGGTTCACCACTTTGTGAACAACTGCATGAGCAAATAGTCCAACAGTTTAAGAACGTTCCTCAATGTGCAATTGCAAGGAATTTAGGGATTTCATCATCTACAGTCCATAATATCATCAAAAGATTCAGAGAATCTGGAGAAATTTCTGCAAGTAAGCGACAAGGCAGAAAATCAATATTGAATGCCCGTGACCTTCAATCCCTCAGGCAGCACTGCATTAAAAACAAGCATCATTCTGTAATGGATATTACCACATGGGCTCAGGAACACTTCAGAATACCACTGTCAGTGAACACAGTTCGTCGCTCCATCTAAAAGTGCAAGTTAAAACTCTGCCATGCAAAGCGAAAGCCATAAATCAACAACACCCAGAAACGCCACCGGCTTCTCTGGGCCTGAGCTCATCTGAGATGGACTGACACAAAGTGGAAAAGTGTCCTGTGGTCTGACGAGTCAACATTTCAAATTGTTTTTGGAAATCATGGACGTCGTGTCCTCCGGGCCAAAGAGGAAAAGGACTGTCTGGATTGTTATCAGCGCAAAAGTTCAAAAGCCAGCATCTCTGATGCTATGGGGGTGTGTTAGTGCCCATGGCATGAGTAACTTGCACATCTGTGAAGGCACCATTAATGCTGAAAGGTACATACAGGTTTTGGAGCAACATATGCTGCCATCCAAGCAACGTCTTTTTCAGGGACATCCCTGCTTACTTCAGCAAGACAATGCCAAGCCAGATTCTGCACGTGTTACAACAGTGTGGCTTCGTAGTAAAAGAGTGCGGGTACTAGACTGGCCTGCCTGCAGTCCAGACCTGTGTCCCATTGAAAATGTGTGGCGCATTATGAAGCGCAAAATACGAGAACAGAGACCCCGGACTGTTGAGCAACTGAAGTTGTACATCAAGCAAGAATCGGAAAGAATTCCACCTACAAAGCTTCAACAATTAGTGTCCTCAGTTCCCAAACGCTTATTGAGTGTTGTTAAAAGGAAAGGTGATGTAACACAGTGGTAAACATGCCCTGTCCCAACTTCTTTGGAACATGTTGCAGGCATCAAATTCAAAATGAGTGAATATTTGCAAAAAACAATAAAGTTTATCCGTTTGAACATTAAATATCTTGTCTTTGTAGTGTATTCAATTGAATATAGATTGAAAAGTATTTGCAAATCATTGTATTCTGTTTTTAATTATGTTTTACACTATGTCCCAACTTCATTGGAATTGAGGTTGTATGTCTTTTGCGTTGCATGTAATGCCAATGGTGGTAAGAATGCCGTAAAAAAAAAAATCTTTCTATTTTGCCATGCCTCTGCTTGCACCTCTAATGTGAATGGATTTTAAAAATACATTTTAGACCAAAACCCGAGTTTCAGGCATCAGGCACCAAATTCATACTTTCACACCAATTCATACTATCAACACCACTGTGAACAATTCTGTTTCTTGAGACCACTGCATTTCACATCAGTACCTCTCTGAATGACTTAGTTTACATCTTAACAATTGAATTATGCATCATTTTTGGAAAATCTTCTGAATTTTCCATTTACAATTAATGGAAGTGGCATTAGCATGACTCAACAGGCGACTGTTACCTACTAGTAACGTTAGCATTTTTGACTGATTTATTGCCCTAAGTTTTATATTTGAGACCTTGACCTCAATGTATCAATGTAAAAACTGTATATTTTTTTGCATTTGACTGGTTTAAATGCCCTTAGCTGGTTAGTGTTAGCATGAGAGAGCCTATGGTTTGCTTCAGGGAGCAGTTGTTGGTACACTGTCGATCTGACACCACTCTACTGATCTACGAACTCCATATGCTGGTGGCACAGAGTAACACACCAGTAGACAATGTTATCAGCAGTCTGCTCTAGTTCTGTAATGTTCACAAATGTTGAGTGCAGGCCAGAAAAAAAAGCTCCATCTGCTACTGTGTTTGATATTAAATTTGCACTCTTCTCTTTTTGGCAGCTGGTCCCAGTGTTTCACACTGCTCTTTTACATCACATGATTATTATTTTCACACCAGAAACCAGACTATTTTGCTCTCCCCACAGTGGCAACACAGCTCTTAGGTTTCCCTGCAACTAGGTTATACTCCAAATTTCAAATATAAAAAAACTGAGAAAGCATTAGTCCTTACAGTGTTAGGATTGACCTCAGCTCAAACATTAAGCTTTTCAACTCCTTGGACTCACCGGTGGTTCCAAAATGCACTTGGTCATATTCTTCATTCCTTTCATATTTCATAAGCTACATTCAGATCCTGGGCGTGGTATAAGGCTATAAGTCTTCTTTCCAGTTAAATAGATGGCGATGTCATTTTAAACCTTTATAATAAAAGAAGCTGAACTCAGTTTGTTTTTCTACTTAAAGTCGACCCGTTTTTTCCCCAAATCTGGGCTATAAACTATAAACAGACTGCGTCTCTTCAGTGATTTGCTCTGTAAACATTACTTTCATAAAATAACACAAAGAGCGTCAGAGATTTTTGGCTTTCAGCAGTAAATTGTAAACATATAGTGATATGTGTAGATCATAAAACGTGTTCTGTTCATTTGAGGGGAGCTTTTACAAAATGATTAAATAAATAAGTAAATAAATATTAAATTGATTTCATGCAGTGACTGAATAATTTCCTTTACGATTTGTTCATGTAAATTTAGATGGAAACAATAAAATATATCCTGGAGAATAAGAGGTTAAAGCTCTTAAAGTTTCTGAAAAAAAATCACATAAAATCATATATAGTCAGACATTTTGCCTTAATGTAAACAACTTCCTTGGATCAGTTTTTTGAGAGTAACCAAAATTTGGAATTTCCTACTATCCCAAACCTGGGCTGAATAAACAGAGTTTAGATCAGTGAGATCCATTAACACAGACTGTCACAGAGGCACAAACTTTATATCTTAAGATGTCAAATTATAATGTTTAATATGACTATACATCAATTAGCCATAACATTAAAACCACCTCGTTTCTACAATAAATCCTTTTTTCTACACTCATTGTTGCTAGTTTGTCAGCTCATCTGAAGAGGCAGCATCCGGTACTCACCCAACATGAAAATCAACATTTGTCTTTTGTTTGTTTTTCTTTCAAGATTGTCTTTGGCTGTTTTTGAATAATAAAACATCTTTTTTCAATTTATTCCTGCAGTGTTATCATCTAAAAAGCTAGCCTTCAGCCCTTTGGCTAAAGCCAATTTTTTCCCCTTTTGTCGTTAAGGTTTCCTTCTCTGTGGTTAACCGGATATTTGTTAATGAACTGATGGATACTTGAATATCACAATTAGCCTGAATGCATATCTGTACATGCCAGTACACATGGAGCAACTGTATTCTTTAAATCCTCCAGTGGTTTCTTTATATACATTCCTTGTAAATTTAGTGAAAAGAAAGTTTTCACCCCACCACTACCACCTGTCCTGCTGTATTAGCCTATATCTAGCTCCATTTACATTTGCTCCAGTAATATTTGCATTGTAATGATAGATCATTGTATTATGCCATGGGTCAGATTTTTGAAAGGTTGACTTGATAATATTACACTTTGTTTTATTATTAAAGGTTCTTCAAAATATCATTTAAAATGAAAAAATAGAAGTTAAAAATAAGAACTTAGATACAAATACATGTTCTCTCATTGGCCTAGTAATGGTGGGCCAAATCAAACATCCAGGCCACACTTTGGGCAGCCCTGATCTAGATTTCAACTTAAATGTAATCAAATAAATGGACATACAGCTGCTGTCGGAAAAAAAACCTTGTCTCTCAATTTTTGTCGTTTTTCAGTTTAACAGACTGTTGTTCTTTACATTGTGTGTAAATTTCATGATGAACGGACCAAAAGAAACAGCCCAAAATGACTTGGAAAAAAGTCTGGCTCCATTAACTTACATTAAAAGTAAAGTATGTTTTTTCCTTCTCCTGTAAAGTCACCATTTTGGAGATGCAAGGTTTTCTTCTGACAACAGCGATATATTTCTATTGCTCCCTCAACTGGAAGCATAAGTATTTTCAACTCTTGTTAAACAAAAACAATCGTATAAATTATTAATGTGTTATGATGTTATATCATGCATGTCATTAGGAAATGCCTGCTTTAACACATATACTTGGCAATGCAATTTCACGTTTTATCAGCTATGCAACTCTGATAAAGACTGCAAGAATTATATTACTTTTTACTTCAGCTTTTTGCATTATAATTTTACAGTCTTTATTTCAATGTGTAGACTGAGTGTGTAGAGTGGTTAGTTAGTGTAGTGTGTAACATCTCTGCCAGGTTCAATCCCCACCTTGGCAAAGACCCTACACTATACCAATAAGAGTCCTTGGGCAAGACTCCTAACACTACCTCCACCTACCTGTGTAAAAATAATCAAAATGTAAGTCGCTCTGGATAAGAACATCAGCCAAATGCCGTAAATGTTAATGTCATGACTAACTGCATAATGGCAGTACTAGTAGAGTTAGTGCACTAATCTGAATACAAATTTATATGACTAAATACTGTCAATGAGTCTCAAAGCTGCTTTCTCTCTGCATTCCTTCCTTCTCAGAAGTCATTTATTCACAGGGGTCTATTCTGCCAAACAGTAAGTTACAAAACAATGAATCAATCACTGCTGCCGCTGAGAACAGTGTTATAATTAATCTCTGAAAGCACGCGGCCATTTGAGGCCTGTTTTGACCTGGAATATGAGAGCCGCTCTTTGACTGATTCATATGTCCTGCAAGAACATCACCAATTACTGAACAAACTCTATTAATTATTGTATTCAACCTTCAGTCAATTTGTCATGTACTTGCACCATGTCACGCCCAAAAATCTTCATTCATATCATTCACAATCTGACACAAATTAGGTTTGTTGGCTGTGGTTTGGGTGAGTGAATGTCCTTGGCCAGGAAGGGGAAGGGACCAACTCAGGAATCGAATAGAATTGAATTCTTCTTTACAAATTCTGTGTGTACAATGGATGTCATTTGAGAGAAATTGCAAAAATTTGTTTCTCACCCTTTTCTTTTAGCTTGTTTTGTACTCGCAGAAGTTTGACGAGTTCCAGGCTACACTGGCCAAGAGCAACGAAGTTTATGCTACTTTCAAACAAGAGATGGACAAGGTGCATCATCACACATTTATATGAATGACAGTGATTTAAACCTGTGGTTATAGTGTTGTTATGCACCGTGATGTTAACCCCTTTATATCAACAACAGTATTTTACATTGTATGTCTTCACAGATGACCAAGAAAATGAAGAAACTGGAGAAGGAGTCAAATGCATGGAAGATACGCTTTGAAAGCTGCAGCAAAGCCCTTACTGACATGATTGAGGAGGTGACCTTTTGTATTTTTTATTGTATTTACCTATCAGGGACGTTAATTAAACCAAACAATGTTAAAGGGTTAGCCAACCCATTTTTTTAAAAAGGAATTCCCCCAATTTTTCCAAATGTATGCATAATTCAATTGCTAACAAAGTCATTCTTACTATTTTGCCATGAAGTGGTTCATTGTAGAGAATCTTACCAACTCAGATGTCTTTACTCTGGTGGTGATGGGAACCAGGGGGCGCCATAACTACAACACAAATACGGCTGTTTTATTTGCTATACAGAACCACCAGTAGGATCTACAGGCATCTGGTGCACTTCTGAATGTAATGATTGGATGATGGTAAATTTGTTTGAGGACTATTTTATCTTAGAACTCTCTGCATATATCTGCATTTCACAACAATCCACTCTGAATGACTTTGTTTACATCTTAACCATTTAAGTATGCAGAATTTTTGAAAAATCAGTGGAGTAACTGTAGTTTTTGGGCCCTGATGTTATGAACTTAAGGACAAACTAATATTATAACAAACAAAATGCACAACAGTAAAAATTCACTGTGTACACATCGTAATTTCATTATTTCACCATCAGATCTGCACTAAATGACTGTGTTCATCTCTTCCTTCCCACAGAGATCTGAGAAGGGCAAAGAGCTCGAAATGTTCACCTTGAAGATCGCAAAGCTGGAGACGTTGTGCCGAGCACTGCAGGAGGAAAGGAGAGTCCTATACGACAAGATCAAAGAGATACGCTTGCAGGGCTTTGCAGCTTCAGCGCTAGTGAAGGGCACAGAAGAGGAGCTCCCAGAGCTGAATCAGCTGTCTGAGCCAGAGGTGGCGCGTAACCCCGTGCTAACCGCTGAGATGGAGAAGCTGTGGAAGGAGCAGGCCCGGCTGGAGGAGTTTGCGGCCTCCCTCATGGCCTCCACTGCAGATGGCATGGAGGATTCCGACGATGAAGAGGAATCATCTCAGCCTAAACCAGAGGGTTCCTCTGTTCCCGTGTCAAGCGAACCACAAGCGCTGAAGTTAATTTCCACAGTTCAAGAACCTTCCAGTTTGGAAGAAGACAAGCAAGAGGTAGTCAGTGAAGAGGCAAGTAAATCATCTACAGCTCCTGAGCCAATCACAAATGAGACAAGTCAGTTTGAGGCAAAGCAAGAGCCAAGCAAACAAGCCAAGGAAGAACCACCCATGGAAAAAGCTGCAGAAGTAGAGCCGGTCAAGCAGGACACGCCCAAGGAAAAATACAGCAAGCCAAAACCTGTTCGGCAAAAAGAGGTGAGATTCAAAGAAGTGGAAACAGAGCCCCCCGAAACAGAGTCTACCAAAAAAGAAGTCAATACAACACAAGCAGACCCCAAAGCAGAGTCTACCAAAGAAGAAGCCAGTACAACACAGCAAGACCCCAAACTAGAGTCTACCAAAGAAATCAGTACAACACAAGAAGACCCCAAAGTAGAGTCTACCAAAGAAGTCAGTACAACACAGCAAGACCCCAAAGTAGAGTCTACCAAAGAAGAAGTCATTACAACACAGGAAGACCCCAAACAGGAGCCTGCTAAAGAAGCAAGTTCAGCCAAACCCACCAAAGAAGCTATCAAAGAAGAATTGTGCTCAGCAGAGTCCCCCAAAGTGACGTCTCCCAACGCAGAAACAGAAACAGCAGAAGTCCCCAAGGTACAGCCAATCAAAGAAGAACCCAGCACATCTGAACCTGTAAAATCAGAACCAGAACCAGCTGAGGCTGCAGCACCCAAAACAGAGGAGGCCAAACCACAAACCTCCAAAGGCCAAGAAGCCAAGCTGAAGACCAGCAAAGCCCAGCCCAAAAAACAAGGCACTTCTAAGAAGAAAGGTGCAGCTAAGGGGGCAAAGAAAAGCTGAGGAGATTATCATAAAGTAATTGGCTGCCACAGTTTCACCAAAAATGTTATCTTTTGTCCTTTTGTCATTTTGGGTGTTGTGTGTTTGGATGAGTGCAGTGCTGTGTGAGTTTTGGGTTATATATATTAAACGTATTTAACCTTTCCTACTAATTTAAGAATAGCCCCTTGGTAAGCTTTTTATAGCTCTCTAAGTGTGATTCATTCGTTTTTCATCTTGTAATACGTTTCTCTACTCGTAAATAAAGATGACATACTGTTGACAAAAAATGTCCAAAAGTGTTCTTTTTATACAAAATTATGCAAAGAATGAAACAGACTTAACAAAACGAGGATCAGATGGTTGAACAGTAGCATTCAAAAGTTTGGAGCCAATCGCTTTGAACAATTTTTTTATATGCACAATAAAACTGTTGATAAATTGAATTTAAATATTACAAAATATTCTCCAAAATTTGTCTTTAGATGCTTTATACACTATTTGAGTAATTCCCTAAACAAAACATGAATAAAATGGAGGATTCCGACGATGAAGAGGAATCATCTCAGCCTAAACCAGAGGGTTCCTCTGTTCCCGTGTCAAGCGAACCACAAGCGCTGAAGTTAATTTCCACAGTTCAAGAACCTTCCAGTTTGGAAGAAGACAAGCAAGAGGTAGTCAGTGAAGAGGCAAGTAAATCATCTACAGCTCCTGAGCCAATCACAAATGAGACAAGTCAGTTTGAGGCCAAGCAAGAGCCAAGCAAACAAGCCAAGGAAGAACCACCCATGGAAAAAGCTGCAGAAGTAGAGCCGGTCAAGCAGGACACGCCCAAGGAAAAATACAGCAAGCCAAAACCTGTTCGGCAAAAAGAGGTGAGATTCAAAGAAGTGGAAACAGAGCCCCCCGAAACAGAGTCTACCAAAAAGAAGTCAATACAACACAAGCAGACCATACAACATAGTACACAGTATTTATCTATTTACATACACTGTATATCCAAAAGTATTCACTCGTCTGGTTTCACACGCATATGAACTTGAGTGACATCCCATTCTTAATCCATAGGGTTTCATATGATGTCGGCCCACCCTTTGCAACTATAACGGCTTCAACTCTTCGGGGAAGGCTTTCCACAGGGATTAGGAGTGTGTTTATGGGAATATTTGACCGTTCTTCCAAAAAGTGCAGTTGTGATGTCAGACACTGATGTTGGACGAGAAGGCCTGGCTCACAGTCTCCGCTCTAATTCATCCCAATGATGTTCTATCAGGTTGAGGTCAGGACTCTGTGCAGGCCAGTCAAGTTCTTCCACACCAAACTGGCTCATCCATGTCTTTTGTGCCCTGGTGCGCAGTCATGTTGGAACAGGAAGGGGCCGTCCCCAAACTCTTCACACAAAGTTGGGAAGCATGAAATTGTCTAAAATCTCTTGGTGGTGATGCATTAAGAGTTCCTTTCACTGAAACTAAGGGGCAATTTTCAGTGTCAGGGCAAAAAGCAGAAAACATGATTTTAACAGGAAATAATACAGAAGCCTTAACAATGAAAATATATCAAATTAGAGTGTCCACTCTTTATCTTCATTACAGCTTTTTCACACTTCCAAAGTTCAGTCTTCGAAATTGGGTCCAATTAATACCAAACACATTCAGCGGTGTTGAGGTCTGAACTCTTGGATGGTCAGTCCATCGTTCAGCCTCTTTGTTTGTTGTGTCCGTCTCCTTTTCTCAGCAAGGTTCTTCTTGATCAGCTACACATCCTTTCAGGCCCACAGCACTGAGTGGTCTTCTCACAGTGGAAGGATGGACAGAAACACATGTGGATGTTTTCAGATCTGAAACAAGAGTGGATCTTAAAAAGATTTAGGTTTAGGGCCAGGGTTTGGGTTAGGATTAGGTTTTAGGTTGAGGTTAGGGTTAAGATCAGGGCCAGGGTTAGGATTAGGTTATGGGTTGAGATTAAGATTGGGGTTAGGATTAGGGCCAGGTTTAGGATTAGGTTTTGGGTTGAGATTAAAGTTAGGATTAGGGCCAGGGTTAGGATTAGGTTATGGGTTGAGATTAAGATTGGGGTTAGGATTAGGGCCAGGTTTAGGATTAGGTTTTGGGTTGAGATTAAGGTTAGGATTAGGTCCAGGGTTAGGATTTAGGTTTTGGGTTGAGATTAAGATTGGGGTTAGGATTAGGGCCAGGTTTAGGATTAGGTTTTGGGTTGAGATTGAGGTTAATGTTAGGATTAGGGCCAGGGTTAGGATTAGGTTTTGGGTTGCGATTAAGATTGGTGTTAGCATTAGGTCCAGCTTGACAGGTGTTGGGTAAGGTTGGTAAGGTTAGGTTTTGCGTAATGGAAATAACACAGTAACACAGTAACAACACATCTACTTAATGTCAGTAATGTATCAACAGAACATCAGTATATTTAGTGTATTCAGATACTGCACTACTGCTACTGCACGGATATGTTGTTGATGTGTTACTGAAACTCTACAGAGTTTATTAATCATCTTCCCAGGACCACCCCAAAGAAACTAAATGGCTGTTTTGACTGGAAATTAAATGCAGGCTGGTCTCTGCCTTTTATGCATTACAAGTCAGTGTTATTTGTTATTTGTCACAAATCATGCTGCTTCACTGAAACCGTTCAACCTCACACCTCAAGTTCTTTCATGAGCTGGTCATCTGTAAAGAGTCGCCAAGCTTCCTATTAATTTCTAAATTGGTTACCAGCTCACAAAACAATCTAAAGCTGTACTATACACATTGATTCTTCACCACGCAGCAGTTTCCATGGGAACAAGCTAAAAAAAAAGGCAAGCAAGTCTGCGAGTATTCAGTATGAGACAGCCTCCCTACCTGGGGCATGCCGGAGAAGCACTGGCCTGCGTGAGTGTGTGTGTGTGTGTGTGTGTGTGTGTGTGTGTGTGTGTGTGTGTGTGTGTGCCCGTCCAATTTTCTGGTGAAATTATATTACAACAGCTCCTCCACCAAGGACAAGCAAGGAACCATGTCTGCACAGCAGCTTCCACTGACAATCTTTCAGGCCACTGATGGCCGTGTTATACATGCAGTATGCAAATATATAATAGGAGGTAAAGGAATAACCCACCAGCTTCAGGCTGCCAGCAAATATCACCCTTTATGTAAAGATGCAGCTCCAACCACAGCACTGAGAATCTCCATCACTACGTGCTAAACAAGTGAAACTTAGAAGACTTCAGTACTTCAGAACTTGATTGGACATTAACATGAAGCAATAAGGACATGGTTATGCAAGTGAGCTCTGAGTCATAGCTAAGAGGGGAGGCTTTGTCAAACAATGGCTTTATTTTCTGCTTTTTGACCGCCAGATGGGGCCCAAGCTGGCCTCTTTCTTTGCAAAGAAAACCTGCTTTGAATTTGTGCTGAACTGAGTTAAAGCAGATACCCAAGTACTCCAGAAAAAGTACAAGTTCCTCCCTTTAGACCTCCACTTGAGTAAAGGTAATAAAGTATTTGCCTTCAAATGTATTTAAATATCGAAAGTAAAAGTAATAAAATATTAATTAACTTAATGCCACTTAGTTCCAAGTTTAATAAAAACTGGCTTTAAACTCAGGATCACAAATGAGCTTCCTTTACTATATTGATCTGTAGGTCTCTGTTCATAAACATAAACCAGCCTAAACTAATTTACTATAAAATGAAATGGTGTTTGTAGAAATTCAGTAAAAGTAAAAAGTAAGATATTTGGCTTTGAAATGCCCAATAATGGAAAAACTTCAGTATAGATACATGAATAAATTACTTAAGTAATGACTTAAGTACTTAGTTACTGCCCACCACTGTGAATATGCAACAACAAATGGTCTGCACTGCACTTTCATTACGTTCTTTTGGATGAAGCACTTTCTCAGCCTGATCATCACGTGTTGGCTTGTTAGTAGGTTGTGTCTGAAAGCGGATGGTGAGGCTCAATTAATCACCCTATTCACCATACTCATACAGTAGGGTCCAAAAGTCTGAGACCATTGCATCAATGGCGCTATTTTACATGCTTTTGTAATTTAATATAACTTAAAAATAGCATAACAATTTGACAGTGTGCACTTGACCTGATGTGAAATCCACACGTTTGAGGAAAGGCCTCTGAAGTGATCAAATCCAACACGAGCTCGAATGGAAGGAACATTTTAGTACAAAAGCCTAAACCCCTTAAAATTCCAGGCTTATTACATACTAACATTTCTTTTTCAGTACCTGCAGGAACTTCAATGCAAAACTGCTTGAGCTACACTCTTAAAAATGATGGTTCTTCAAGAGTTCTAGAACTACACCGATCAGGCATAACATTCTGACCACCTCCTCGTTTCTACGCTCATTGTCAATTTTATCAACTCCACTTACTGTATAGGTGAACTTTGTAGTTCTACAGTTACAGACTGTAGTCCATCTGTTTCTCTGATGCTTTGTTGGCCCCATTTTACCCTGTTCTTCAGCAGTCAGGAACCCCCATGGACCCTCATAGAGCACGCATTAATGTGGGTTGTGCTGGTATGAGTGGATCAGACACAGCAGTGCTGCGGGAGTTTTTAAACACTCCACTTACTGTCCACTCTATTAGACACTCCTACCTTGTTGGTCCACCTTGCAGATGTTAAGTCAGAGATGATAGCTCATCTGCTGCTGCACAGTTTGTGTTGGTCATCCTCTAGTCCTTCATCAGTGGTCACAGGACGCTGCCCACAGGACGCTGTTGGCTGGAGGACTAGTCTCAATTCAGCAGCGACACTCAGGTGTTTAAAAACTCCAGCAGCAATGTTGTGAACAGTTTTAAATGCTGCTGTATGTTTCAAATTTCTAAAAGGCTCTGTTTAGGTATAAATGATAAAAATGCCAGATATTAAAGTTTCAGACTCTTGGACCCCACTGTACAGTACAGAAGAGCAGCAAAATTGAACAAAACTGTCTAAAAAATCTAAAAAAACTTCTTAAAATGTTTAGTTGGCAGCATTGATTAAGTGTCACGATCCTGGTGGAATTGTTCCTCAATTTCTTGCCTTCTAGCCACCGAATGTCAAAGTAGCCCAAAAACATCAGATGGTTCACTCGTTCATTCATCTCATACTCTACGACATCTCTGTCTTCAAAGACTGACACGACTAAAAGGGAGGTTTAAATCACACTGCTGCTCATTAGCCATATCAAAAGAGCTGTCCATCTCCATTATTGCGCAGCCTTACTGAGAGAAGCCATTTGATATGGAAAGTAATAATTATCTCGGTGGCCCAGGGAAGGAGAAGTTCATTAATTTTGTCATGTATGTATAAACTGATATTAGATCAAAACAGCCACATACGAATCGATGGCGGCGAAAAAGGCATCTACGATGAAGTGGAGGGTGAACGACAGCAGGAAAAGAGCAGATGTTCACAATTTTATGTATTTTATTGTTTTTATTACTTTTGTACAAAAAGAACAAATTTGGCATACAGATACATTCACTTGTCACAGTATTTTTGTTGCTTTTGGGGTTTAAATGCCAGATGAAAATCTTTTAAAGACCGTCTTAAGCTACGTTCACATTACAAGCCTCGCTGCTCAAATCCGATCTCTCTGACATGTTGGTTCAGACTTGTTTAGGTCAGTGACTCAAATCTGTCGTTAATGTGATTAACCAGCCTGAAATGACCCTCATGAGCTCATCCTACTCAGTAATGTCACGTGACTGAATCACTGCATCATCAGCACAAACTAACGAGCAGAACAAGCTTCGCTGAGAAGATCATTAACTCTGATCAGCTCTCAGCTTCATTATTAGAGCCAGATGAAGGAGAAAAAGGTGAGAGGAGCTGCTTTTCCACCGTTTACAGGCTTTAACATCTGTTCGGCGCTGTTGCCATAGTAACGCTGACTGATGTGCACACACAGCAAAAAAAAAAGCATATGAATTCTGATCGGCGCGTCACACGGCCACAAATCAGACACGTATCCGATCTAGGACCACATATGAAAGTGGTTCAGGTTGGATTTGAATCCATCAGATTTGTGTCCACACAGCCTGGGCAAGAAAATCGGATTTGTTCCACTTCAGCCTGGAAATGTGAACGTAGCCTTAGGAACAGATAGTGAAGCGCTCCCTCACCCCTTTCTTCCGCAATTATTTCACCTGCCATCATTCCAATTTCTCTCCTGCCTTTATAAATCTCGAACTAAAACCCACCAGAGAAAAAAAGTTCCCAAATAAGATACCTATGAATAGAAAAAGTAAACTAGCATGCAATGACAACTTTCGTCAATAGGCTTCCAGAACTTTGAAGGAGGAGAATGGCTTGACAAAGTGATAGTCCAGATTACCGCAGTGTGGACACTGCTGCACGTTGCTGTACTCCGAGAAATACTGCATGCCCACCCGGACATCAATGACGGGCTTTCCACAGTGCTTGCAGTTCAGTCTGGCCTGTGAGAAGAGAGAGAGGTGACACCATTTTAACAGAACACTCATTTGAATATTTTTACACTTGGCCGGTGAGACGGCGAGCCAAAAATGATCAAACATAAACTGACATCTATGGTGGCAAAGAAGAGTCAAGTCAAGACAGAGTTCATCTATATAGCATCTTTTTACAACAGGTGCTGTCACAAAGCAGCTTTACAGAAAAATCAAGGTCCGAGCCCCCATGAGCATCACCAGTGGCAACAGCGGCAAAAAAAAATGCAAGAGGAAGAAATCTTGAGAGGAGCCAAGACTCAAAAGGGGAACCCATCCTCCTCTGGTTGACACCGGATAGAAGATCCAACAAACTGCATTTAAAAACAAGCTTTCATCAAAATGACAATAATGACACTACATTTCATAAACGTGCTGCTAATACAGAAACACATGCCACTTCAGAAACGCAGACAAGCCAATCACAACACAACAGAGGTGCTTCTGGAGGACACTTAGAGACAACAGAGACATTCGGACTTTTAAATTATATACAGCACAAACATTCACCGGTAAAAGTAAGTTAACTTATAGACTATATTGCCAAAATTATTCAGTCACCCATCCAAATAATTGAATTCAGTTGTTCCAAACACTTCCATGGCCACAGGTGTATAAAACCAAGCCCCTAGGCCTGCAGACTGCTTCTACAAACATTAGTGAAAGAATGGGTCGCTCTCAGGAGCTCAGTGAATTCCAGCATGGTACCGTGATCGGACGCCACCTGTGTCCAGTCGTGAAATTTCCTGACTACTAAATATTCCACAGTCAATTGTCAGTGGTATTATAACAAAGTGGAAGTGATTGGGAACGACGGAAACTCAGCCATGAAGTGGTCGGCAGGATGCTAACCCCGCCTTTCACAAATGTTTCACAAACACATTTTTTCACAAACGTTTGTAGATGCAGTCTGCATGCCTAGATGCTTGATTTTATGCACCTGTGGCCATGGAACTGATTATGGTGTGGGGTTGTTTTTCAGGAGTTGGGCTCAGCCCCTTAGTTCCAGTGAGTCAGTTTGGTGTGGAAGAACTTGACTGGCCTGCACAGAGTCCTGAGCTGAACCTGACAGAACACCTTTGGGATGAATTAGAGCGGAGACTGCAAGCCAGGCCTTCTCGTCCAACATCAGTGTCTGACCTCACAAATGCGCCTCTGGAAGAACGGTCAAAAATTCCCATAAACACACTCCTAACCCTTGTAGAAAGCCTATCCAAAAGAGTTGAAGCTATTATAGCTGCAAAGGGTGGGCCGATATCATATTAGACCCTATGGATTAAGAATGGGATGTCAATTTCATATGCGTGTGAAGTCAGATGAGTGAATACTTTTGGCAATATAGTGTATTTGAGCAGATTAATATCACTGTATAGAAATGGGAATTAGCTGTGGAGAGTAACTGTAAAAGTTAAACTAATAACACCAGATTAACTCCCACAGCACAGCTACAACATGTCAGAGAGCAAACTAGCCAGTCAGGTTTAAACATGAACTTGGAAATTCTCACCTCGTAGTTTAAGCACAAGTCATTTGGCAATGTTTCACACTTTGAAGTGGGGATAAAGTCAACCAGCACCAGTACATGACCACTAAGAACTACCACTTTATACAGAATGTAATGTTTACTTGCATGGAAGTTATAGCAGCAGTGCTGTTAGTATGCATGGTAGCAACTGAAGAGTAGTTTTGACTCATACTTTTACACTCTAGAAGGGAAGATGTAAAATTTGCTTAATTCCAGACATGATTTTGGATAACTGTACACAATAAAAATGTGTGTGCGCAAGTAGAAATCATATTAGTCTGTTAGGGTTTGTTATTATGCTAATAACAGCTTCCTCTCATAGGCAGCAACGCCACTGTTTTCACAATGATTGACAGATAGATGGACAAATAGATGGACAGACGGATAGAGAGACAGAGAGATAGACAGATGAACAGATAGGTGGACAGACAGATCTTTATACAGAAAAATACAAATCAGAAATAAAGGAAGACAGACGTTAAAGTACAAGAGAAATAAAATAAAGTATAAAAGTATCTATTTACATATTTAATAATGAGTCCCAAATGAGTCTCCTGTTTACATGAACTTGATTTACCTTCAATATTACCATCTCATCTATTCATATGTATTATAGCAGTAATTAAAAAGGTAATAATAATAATTAATATGATTAGTAGTAGTAGCAGTAGTAGTTGTGCTACTAGTAGTATAATTACGTGTAGTACTTAATAGAAAACATCTTGCTGGTAAACTGCAGGCATCCACCATAACTGCAATGTAATGTAAAGGTTTCTGTATTCTGTACTGTAAACACTTGTGTGATGAAAACCATGCGTCATTAACAGATATCTATGGTGGCCATGAAGACCCAACAGACTGCAAATAAAAAAAAATAATTTTAAAAAAAGGCTGGGGGAAAAAAAACAAAAACAAAAAAACCTCAGAAAACAGTTGTTTCATCGAAATGACGACACAGATGCTACACAATACAGAAACACATCCAACTACAGAAACGCAGATGAGCCAATCACAACACAATGGAGGTGCTTCTGGAGGACACTCAGAGACAGAGACACTCACTTTTAAATTCTAAACAGCACAAACATTCACCGGTAAAAGTACGTTAACTTTTATTTAAGATAGTGATGGGTGATATTGCAAAAAATATTTCATGTTTTTTTTTTTTTGTTTGTTTTTTTTTGCAGGACCATGACCACAATTTTATCCCGATTCTTTTTCATGTTGGTTTTTAATGCTATTTTGCTAGTAACTAAACAGTACAACGGGCGGTACGGTGGCGTGGTGGGTAGCGCTGTCACCTCACAGCGAGGAGGGCCTGGGTTCGATTCCCCGGCCGGGCGACCAGGGTCCTCTCTGTGTGGAGTTTGCATGTTCTCCCCGTGTCTGCGTGGGTTTCCTCCGGGTTCTCCGGTTTCCTCCCACAGTCCAAAGACATGCAGTCAGGCCGTGTTAGATGACAGGACATGTTACATTGCCCCTGGGTGTGAGTGACTGTCTGTGTCTGTCTGTCTGCCCTGTGATGGACTGGCGACCTGTCCAGGGTGCATCCTGCCTTCCGCCCGAAGACTGCTGGGATAGGCTCCAGCACCCCCCCGCGACCCTGACGGAGAAGCTGGATGGATGGATGGATAAACAGTACAACCAAACTAATCTCCCCATTAAAAATATAGTGCTAAAAGAACAAAAGAATACCAGACCATTTTGGCCAAAACATCTTTTTGAACAGATTTTAATCTGTGTGTGCAATAGTCAAAAAATTAACATTTATTTTAAAAGGTAAATACATTTTTATATTACATTAAATTACATTTTATAGCATTCAAATAATCAGTTATTTTAATCAGCTAGGTGAAGTCTGTGGCTAAAGCACTGCAGACGAGTCCAGCCATTGAACTCCAAAGCCCTTGCCATATTAGCCCCACTGTCTGTGGTCATGCAGGCCATGTGCTTTTCTCAGTGAGTCCCAGCACTCATACCGCGGATCAGCTACTTTGAGGAGGTCTTTGGAACTCCTTGTTTTCCACTGTTTTGATAGGATCCATAACCTTTGCCAGATAAAATGTTATGCTTCTGTTACCTCTTTCCATTGTTTACTTGTCTTCTCACACGGAGCACCTCTCTCAGATGCTTGTGTTAGCGTTGTTTGTTTTGGTGTTGCTGTGACGTTACCGGTAGCCTCTGCTGTCTGCGTTGCAGCAGACCTCCTCAGTGCTTGACCTTCAGCGTACTTTTTGGGATGCTGCTACTCTCTACCTGCACTGTACACTTTATATACAGATCACTGTTTACACCTCTTTTTGCACCACTAGTACTTCAATTCACCATGCACATGTCTGTCTATATACCTGATACACTTGAATATCTGACTATGCACATATTGTCTATAAGTCAAGTATACCTGCTATAACCTTTGCATATGCACATTTTGTCTATGCACGATACTTGCACTTACTGACTATGCACATTTTATCTGGTCTTTTACTGTCTTTTGTCTTTGCACTGTTTGCTATTTAGCTTTGATTACTGCACTGGAAAAGTATTGCATTAAACCCAAATCAGTGTCTGTATTACTGCATTATTACACAGTACATACATAACAGCTACACAGGGACTGTCCACTTTACAGTGTAACTTTAAAACTAAACTACAGTGAAGCTCCTCTGTAGAAGATACACTCGTGTAATTACATAGGCTGTACTTCTCTAATCCATTTGTAACAGTGACTAAATCATCAGTAGTTACAGTGTTAATGCATATGTTGTTCATGTGTAAATACCTAGTTATTAGAGACATACTATAAAGTGGGGCCTTTTATTTCTACTATCTAACTTATGTCTATTTTTTCCTGCCTAACTTGGACCTATTTTTTTTTTTTTTTTATTTCTGCCAAACTTACGTCTATTTTTATTTCATTTTTTTCTGCCAAACTTGTCTATTTTAATTTCAATATTTTTAATCTGCCAAACTTGTCTATTTTTATTTAAATTTTTTGTCTAACTTGTCTATTTTTGTCTGTTTATTTCTATTTTCTGCCTAACTTATGTCTATTTTTATTTCAATTTTTCTAACTTGTCGATTTTATGTCTATTTTTATTTCTACCTTTTTCTGCCTGCCTTATGTCTATTTTTATTTTTCTGCCTAAGTTTCCATTTTTTTTCTGCCTAACGTACGTCTTTACTTATTTCTATTTTTTGCATAGTATACATACATTTATGTGGAATTATATGTGTTGCTACTGAAACACTGCAATTTCCCATGCGTTAGCCAGTCGGTCATTGTTAAATGGCCTGAATCTCCTCTGAATACCTGCTTCATTTTGTGGCTCATCTTGTACAGCTGCAACCTTCTAGAAAATACGTTATCAGAACACTTTTTAAATAATGCCTTAAGAAATAGAACATCAAATTTCACAGAAATGCTCATCCTAAGTTTATAGTTCATTTATAGTCATATGCAAAAGTGTGGGCATGCTTAATCAAATTACATGTTTTTGTTAAAATGAGGTAATATTAATTCAGAACTGCTGTTTGTTTGCAGAATTTCACAAGTTAACATTTTGTTTCCAGTAAAATGAGCAAAATAAGAAAATCTGTGAACAAAATTTTAATTGATAACTGTTATAGTGTCATAGTCTCTGGATTTTGACCCAAACATTTTTTTAAAATTTTGACTTTTGTACTCAGTATGGTGTTGGTCTATCACTTAACTACTGTGGCCATTGCACTGCTAGCTTAATTTGGTATAACTCATCACTGGTCAGATAATCTGTAAACTTCAACTGTTTGTACATTTGATGAAAAAGGCGTCGTCTGGACGGCAACATATGTTGCCAAAACCTGTAAATATCGTTCAGCATTAATGGTGCCTTCACAGATTAGCACATCACCCATGCCATGTGCACTAATGCCCCACTAAACCATCATGAATACTGGCTTTAGAGCTGTGCACTGATAACAAGCTGAGTGGTCTTTAGCCTGGAGGACACAGTGTCCATGATTTTTTAAAAAGAATTTAAAATTCATCTGACCACAGGAAACTTTTCCACTTCCCCTCAGTCCATTTTAAATGAGCTCGGGCCCAGAGAAGGTGGCAGCATTTATGGATCCTGTTTATATTTGGTTTCTTCTTTGTGTTTGAGTTTTAACTTGGATTTGTGGATGCAGTGATGAACTGTTTGCACAGACAGTGGTTTTCAGAAGTGTTTCTGAGCCCACGCAGCGATTTCCACTACAGAATCATGTCTGAGGGCCCAAAGATCACGGCAAGTAACCTTTTTGGAAATGGGGTTGTATATTATTTTAATTCTACAATGAAAAGAAACAAGCACCAGTACATGATCAATAAATGCAACAGAAAGTGAAATGAAATGTTATTTTGATGCGTTGAAGAAATATAGGTCATCTAATATAGTAACATATAATATAACAGTCACCAAAACCTCTGTAGCTAGGAAACAAACTAACAATGCACCAGTAGAGATGCAAGTCAGTGGTTTGAGACGAGGAAGTGAAACCCACAGGGCTGAACTACATATTCTGACTGTACAGAGAAGGTGGGTGCAACTCTGGGACTTTTATTTGCTCATGCATTATTTTGAGATTATCACACTTTTCACTTTTCTGCAAATTGTCGCACATGATCCCTGAGCACAATAAAAAATGAGATTTTAGCTGAAAGATATTTGTGTCACGTGGAAAAGGACAGTCTTTTACTTAAATCTTTTACTTAAATCACAGACGAATCCTGTCTGTGATTTTAATCTTGGCTTAAATAACTCAAATAAATACTCAAAAGATGTCTGGTGTGAAATTACAGCGTTGGATATGAACAGTGTGGTACCTGACTGGGTCCAACAGCTCTCAATGCCTGTCTTTATCAAAGATGTTCGCTAACTTTCTTGAATACAGTTTGGATGTAAAAGAATCATCCTTTTCTATAAGGGCTGCCTGGGCAGAACGAGAAACGTCATCAAGGATGTTTCTCATCCTAACCACAGACTTTTTACCCTCCTCCCATCTGGCAGGCGTTACAGGAGCCTCTGCTCCCGCACAGGCAGGCTCAGGAATAGCTTCTTCCCTGAGGCTGTGACCCTGCTGACCGCCACACCGTCACTTTAACCGCATCTTTGCACTCACTGTACTGTATTGTACTTTACATCCTAGTATTATTGCACTATTCATATTGGCACAGTTTATTACTGCACTACTCATTTTTGCACCAACAGTTACTGTACAGGTTTACTCTGCATATCTTTACATATGCTGCCCTCACAGGACATACTACCTCATTGTATGCTCTCCACTCACTCTGTATATATGCACATTATATTTATACTTGCATATCAAAATTTTTTTAACCACTACACCAGAGGTCACTAATAGGTGCACCACGTTCCGAGTCCGGACCCAAACGCTGTCCTACGCGCACCTGGACCTATAAACTAGTAAATGGTATTAAGTGATTTAATTTTGATAGGGTGGTCTTATTTTAATCGGCGAAACTTTTCTAGCCTCACAGGGGAGGGATGAGGCGAGAAACAGCCATCAGAGAAGAAATTATTTCACATGACGTGATCTAAAAAGAGAAAACTGACAGTAAATATTGAGAAATGTGACTGACCTGGACTTTATTTGATCTGATATTCAGTTGTTGACTGTATAAGATGTTGATATTCCTACTAGGCCACTTCACTAAACAGTATATGGCACATTATGATGTTCCGGACCTTTGCTTGAGGAAATTTTCTCTAACTGGACCTCATTGAATTTTAATTAAAGACCCCTGCCCTGCACTATACCATCCTTCGGCAGTTCATATGTAAATAATAATGTATTTTGCACTTCTGGTTAGATGCTAACTGCATTTCATTGGCTCTGTACCTGTATTCTGCACAAAGTTGAATCGAATCTAATCTTTAAGGCTGTGATTTTCTAGAGAAAAAAAAAAGACAGACAAGGCTGATTCCACAGCAGTGGCTTTATGAATCCAGGCAATACTGTCATCTACCCAGGAACATCGAAAGACGGCATGTTCATTAAAGTTCTTTACATTTCAAGAAGATTATAATCAAGACACTGTCAATCTTTTCACAGAAGCTTTCTCACTCACACAATGTTTAATCAGAACATATTTGCTACGTTCTTAACCTGGTCTCTAAAGATAATACAAGAAATGACAAAGTTTTACTGAGAGGTTTGAATGAGGCTTTTCAACATGCACTAAATCAGTACAGTCCTCAGCCTCGCCGCTAAACAAACCCAATTTCTCAGAGATCAAAATGCATTCAACTCAACTAGAATAATGAATCAAATAATCAAGTAATCAATGTCATATCACTGCTACACAACCTTCTACCTCCAAATTGTTAATGGTGTTTTTAGTGGAACGAGACTTCAAGTAATATTAGAATATTTCTATTGGTCTGTTTAGAGCTGCATCTGTTTAGTTACCCTCAAAACAGCATTATCCAAACAAAATAAAGACAACACAGAGTCAAAGCACCAAAGAAAGGAACATACAATGATTCTAAACCTCTCACCAATGATTTCACTGTGATTCTTGTGTGGGCTCTGATGAGTGTCTGCCAAAAAGGATGAGCTGTTGTTGCCAGCGCTTGAACAAATCAGTATTGAAGATGATAAAAAAAGATATTTATTTTCACTGTCAAACTGTGTTAAGCAAGTTTATCAAGCATGTTAGCTGCATATGGCATGGCAGCAGCTAAGTAAACACAAAAAGGACAGTGAAAATGACAAAGCTCAACTCAAATCCACCAAAAATTACCCAGAACAGTTGCAGATTTTAGAATGTCCCATACGTGATCTGCCTTGTAATTGCCAGGTGAAAAATAATCACTGCATTCAAAGAGATTCTGATGAAGCTGAAGCCGGATTTTGATTCAGAATTTTCAGGCTTACATGATGCAGTAGTTAAATCACGATTTCCATACAAGTGCCATGGTGGAAATGCTGCACCATTAAGGTGGAACAGAAAAGTAAAAAAAAAAAAGATATTTATAAAAATGGAACGCAACACCTCACAGCTTCATCGTTATTTGAGATGCAACTTCTAGCTGTCTTACAGTTAGGAAGCTGTAGGAAGTACACAAATCATGTACTTGAGTTAAAGTAGTAAAATATTACACCAGTAAAAGTAGAAGTTCCTCCCTTTAGACCTCAACTTGAGTAAAAGTGCTAAAGTATTCACCTTCAAATGTACTTAAGTATAAAGTAAAAGTACTAAAAGAGTAATTATGGCTCTGATGTCCTGTTATCATTTTTATAACAAGACTCACTTAATGAACTGATTTTAGGTGAAAATCCTCCAGCGTCTCTCTTGGTAAACCAGTCTTTTAATAGAACGTCATTAATTAGTGACGCTGACGTCTATTAAAATGATCATAAGCAAACAAAACACTGAAGGTAAACAGTTTCCATCAGGGAGAACCGAGTGGCTCTGAAATCACTTTTTACACACAAGCAAAGATTCAGTTTAAGATTTATTTATAACTTAGTTTCAAGTTTAAGTTTAATAAAAACTGGCTTTAAACTCAGGATCACAAATGAGCTCCTTTACTATATTGATCTGTAGGTCTCTGTTCATAAACATAAACCAGCCCAAACTAATTTACTATAAAATGAAATGGTGTTTGTATAAATTCAGAAAAAAGCCGCGTCAGTCACGACTGCATATGTGGACATATTTCTATATTGTGCTCTATTTACACAAAGTTAGGTTAGTTCATCATTTATGTTGAACAGACTCTCCCAAAATTTTACGCTGCTGCACTGTTAAACCGTGTGCTGCACTGGGTCACGTGTGCTGCACGTGACCGCTGTGCCCTGATTGGTGCTCCAGGAGCACATTCAGTGCAAGACTCATTCTACAGAAATGCACCACAGAGCGCCTTGTGGCCTTCTTACCTGTGGCCATCAAACTCTACAACTCCTCCCTCGGTGTGTGATTCACAAGTGTGGTCCATCTGTGCAATACTCAATACCTAATAGTACTGTTCATATGTGTAATAATAATTGTGTGCAATGACTCAGAGGTACAATAATTTGAACTGCTTTATACTAGATGTTTAATATTTATTATCACAGTCGCCACCACTTTACTGTATTCATAAGAACTTAAATTTTGTGTACATATTACAAATTTCTCTTTATCTTTGTTTTAAACAATTAAAGTGTTTATTCTTTTACAAAAATGGTTGCAACTGTAACAACTGCAATTTCCCTCTGGGATCAATAAAGGATTCTGATTCTTTCGTTTTGACATGTTACGTTTTATACACACAGAAACCAAAAGGAACGACAGATTTCTCAAAATGTAGTGGAGGAAAAAGTCAGATATTAGACTTTGAAATGTAGTGAAGTGAAAGTAAAAAGTCGCCCAGAATGGAAAAACTTCAGCACAAATACACAAAAAAATACTTAAGTACAGTAACTAATTACATTTACTCAGTTACTGTCCACCACTGCCGCAGTGACGAGTAGTACTACAAAGGGGAGTGTTATGCAAGTGAAAAGGTAGTTTTAGCTTAAATGTTAAATAAGATCTATCTATGCCATTTTACTTTTTTTTGAAGATTTTTGAAGCATTACATTGTTATTTTGGGGTGTATTAAGGGTGACGTTAATACACGGTGACGGTTCAAGTCCAGTATTTGTTTGCAACATCTCCCACTGCAAGCTAGAGAAATACCAGTCAGATATCAAACATCACTTTAGTTTGACTTTTCGCTGAACCAAGCACTTTAAGAACTCAGCATATGACTTATTTGATTTGATACTTTAGTCAAAATCTGACTTGCCTGTATCCATGTTACTAATGAACCTCCTGGAATGAGCTGTTCATTGTTGCTGCTGGTTTGTGAACTTTGGTGTTCAAACAATGCAACTGCAATCAATGTCAAAACTGTATACGACTGAAAGTCTGGGCAAGCCCAGTCAAATATTTTGGTGATTTTCTACGTGAAAAAATTTAACACATCCTCTACAATGAATAAACCTAAATAGTTTAATGCAAAAGTTTAACATACATTGTGAAATAACTTTTACACAGGCTACATAGTACATATACATCCTGCCCTCCATAAGTCAAATTCAGCAAACAAACAGTAACTGTTAAGTCAAAGTGTATTTATATAATGCTTTTTTCGACAGGTGCTGTCACAAAGCAGCTATACAGACAAACCTGGGTCCAAGACCCAGTGAGCGTCACCAATGGCGACAGTATGAATTACTTGATACAATCCAAAATGCACAGCTCACGGCAAGCTGTCCAGATCCAGCAGCAGCAAAACAGCCCCAAACTTAATACTGCTAGATGGATATATGACTCTTCTGGTCTAATTAGCATCAACAAATGTTTTTCTAAGGTCCTTATAAATCTTATTTGACTGAGACATGACATGCACTAACAAATGTGTGTGGTAAAGACCTGACTTTGATGGTGGATACTCAGATCGAAAGTTTTTTAAAATAGAGTAGGTCAGCTACATTCGTACCTGATTGCCATCCAACTGACCGAGCCTCGTAATTTTCACCTATACCAAACTGAAACCTCTAGAGCAGGGATCTTTAATTAAAATTCAGTAAGGTCCAGTTAGAGGAAATTTCCTGAAGCAAAGGTCTGGAACATCATAATGTCTAACCTGCATTATGATTCAGTGCAGTATACTGTTTACTGAAGTAGCCTAGAAGGAATATCAACATCTTATACAGTTTACAACTGAATATCAGATCAAATAAAGTCCAGTTCAGTCAAATTTCAACAGTATTTACTGTCAGTTTTCTCTTTTTAGATCATGTCATGTGGAATAACTTCCTGACTCACTTTCTTCTCTGACTGTGTGTCTCGCCTTATCCCTCCTCTGTGTGGCGTAACTCACTCGAGTCTCAGTGCTCATCGTAATGCAGAGATCTGATTGGCTGAGTAGTGTTACACTACACAACCCTTCTAACCTATCTCTCTTCCCTCCCACTCCGTTCTCTCTCTCTATCTCTCTCACATCTGTCGAGATGCCCCGTTGGCCTGTCTGGAGGTGCCCCATTCGTGGTTCCAGCGTTCCAGCCATCTTCTTGCACTCTCTTTGTACTGTTGTTCTTGTTTCTGTTCTGTTTCTTCTGTGCGGGTCGACCCACGGGGGTTGGGTTCCTCGGACTGAGCCTTGGTCCCTTCTAAGGTTTCTTCCTCTTAAAGGGAGTTTTTCCTTACCACTGTAGTCACCACAAAATTGGCTTCACTGTGGTGATGCTCATAAGAGGCGTGGACCTGTTTTTCTGTAAAGCTGCTTTGTGACAACCTTGTTGTAAAAAGCGCTATATAAATAAACTTGAATTGAATTGAATTGAATTGTTACGTGTGATATTTACAACAGCTACCATAAAAGCTAGAAAAGCTATGGCGATTAAAATAAGACCACCCCAACAAAATGAAATAATTCTCCATAGTTTATCAGTTACAGGGTCCAGGCCCGCATTAGACAGCCACAGTCCGCCTTTCAGTTACCTCTGCTCTAGAGGTTCAGATACTGCTGCCAAACGAAATATATTACATTGGATCACTTAGCTCAATAAATGAATGGAAAACTAAATAATTGTCTGCATCATTTGACTTAAAAGAAGATCAGAACATTACAGAAAATTCTTCTTTTTGTCTTAAGATCTAACAGGTCAAGTTAGTACTTTCCAGAAATTCATATTACAAACACAAATCTTATCTTATGGCATAAATCTTAACCTAAAGCATAGTCGACAATCAGCTGTCATCTGACCATACACGCAGAGCTGAAACATAAACATGCAATCAAAATAATTAAGTTAGTTAGCCAGACAGCTGCCATTGCCGATGTAAAAAGGTCAAACAAAACTAAAGCGTGATAAACTTGGAGTAAAGAATATTGAATCAGCACTTTGTGCTGTTTATCAGAGCATCGCCACTCTGCAGTTTCAGTTTCCCAAACGCTTTAGCCAAATAAAAGACACGCATTCAGCTCAGTCTCCTCATTACTCACCACCATCACTGTAATATTGTATCATCAGCATTAACATACAAAGGTAATAAGAGAGTGGAGATCAGTCTGCAGCGTCTGGGGCTTTTAAAAAGTTGTTAGGGAAACACCCTCAAAGCACCATTTTCAATGTAGATACATGTAGCATCACTAGGAAGTTTTGCCTAGTTACGATGTTTCTATAATAAGATTATTAACAAGAAAAAGTTGTTCTGTAAGAACTTTGTTCCTAACTGAAGTTGTCATGGTGAGAAAGCAAGTAAGATTTCAGACTTTTTTTTTAGCTGAAAACATTACATAAGAAACGCCCTTAACGCTAAAGGGCTCACAGACGGTCAAGCAGCACATCTAAACTTAACTCCAACACAAGGAGTTTACAGAGTGCTATATATAAGAAGGCTAATCACAATATAAACAACTCTGCTATCAGTGGTGGACAGTAACTAAGTAAATGTAATTAGTTTCTGTACCTAAGTAGATTTTCGTGTATCTGTACTGAAGTTTTTCTGGGTGACTTTTGATTTTCACTCCACTACATTTCAAAGTCTAATATCTGACTTTTTCCTCCACTACATTTTGAGAAATCTGTCGTTCCTTTTGGTTTCTGTGTGTATAAAACGTAACATGTCAAAACGAAAGTATCAGAATCCTTTATTGATCCCAGAGGGAAATTGCAGTTGTTACAGTTGCAACCATTTTTGTAAAAGAATAAACACTTTAATTGTTTAAAACAAAGATAAAGAGAAATTTGCAATATGTACACAAGATTTAAGTTCTTATGAATACAGTAAAGTGGTGGTGACTGTGATAATAAATATTAAACATCTAGTATAAAGCAGTTCAAATTATTGTACCTCTGAGTCATTGCACACAATTATTATTATTTTTATTAATTAATTTATTATTTTTATTATTATTATTAGTCTAATATCTGACTTTTTCCTCCACTACATTTTGAGAAATCTGTTGTTCCTTTTGGTTTCTGTGTGTATAAAAATGCAGCATGTCAAAATGAAAGAAGCACAAAGCAAGAGCACAGCGGTCACTTTGTTTAGAGCTTGTTTTGACCTGTTGGTCATACCGACCCAGTGCAGCACACGGTTCAACATCAGCACAGCAGCGTAAAATTTTGGGAGAGTCTGTTCAACATAAATGATGAACTAACCTAACTTTGTGTAAATAGAGCACAATATAGAAATATGTCCACATATGCAGTCGTGACTGACGCGGCTTTTTTCTGAATTTATACAAACACCATTTCATTTTATAGTAAATTAGTTTGGGCTGGTTTATGTTTATGAACAGAGACCTACAGATCAATATAGTAAAGGAGCTCATTTGTGATCCTGAGTTTAAAGCCAGTTTTTATTAAACTTAAACTTGGAACCAAGTTGTAAATAAATCTTAAACTTGGCTTGTTTGTAAAAAGTGATTTCAGAGCCACTCGGTTCTCCCTGATGGAAACTGTTTGCCTTCAGTGTTTTGTGCTTATGATCATTTTAATAGACGTCAGCGTCACTAATTAATGACATTCTATTAAAAGACTGGTTTACCAAGAGAGACACTGGAGGATTTTCACTTAAAATGAGTTCATGAAGAGAGTCTTGTTATAAAATGATAACAGGACATCAGAGCCATAATTACTCTTTTAGTACTTTTACTTTATACTTAAGTACATTTGAAGGTAAATACTTTAGTACTTTTACTCAAGTGGAGGTCTAAAGGGAAGAGCTTCTTCTTTTACTAGAGGAATATTTTACCTTGGGTGTCTCTACTTTAACTCAAGTATATGGTTTATGTACTTTGTCCACCACTGACTGCTATTTTATTAAAATCTAAAGGGTCATCACTTTTATTCTACCGGTGGACTCATACGCTACTTACCTGGCAACAAGGTGAAGCAGCCAGAATGTCATAGGTGTACATTGTGCCCAGCTGGTGCCAGCTTCCGTCCCATCGAGATTTGCATTTTATACACACGATTTTATGCACCCCCTCCAGACAGTCCACACAGATAGCGTACAGGTGCATCAGCCTCCCTTTAGAAATATGAGAAGTGCATTGTTTAAGGACTGGAAATGAGTTACCCCATTAATGAATATGTATTCTGCCTGGAGCTTAATGATATTCCTCGCCTTTGATCAAGGAAGAGGCTGCATTAACGTACCGTCATCTTTCTGGTCTTCCCTATTACAATATGACACATCATGGATAACATTCTGGAAAGTTATGTTGCAATGGTACAGATAAAAGCCCCTCCAACCAATATTTCACTCCACATTACAGTCAGTTTGATTTACTCTTCTCATTCATTTCATTTCACACCTCATTACTAACAGCCTGATTATTCCAGTAGCCTCCAACAGACATTGGCAAACCCTTTTCCCATAATGCACAAAGCTGAAAAGGGAACAGCCACCACCCACTCACTGTTCTCCCTGGTTTATCAGCCGTCAGCTGTGTACCCACAACTTTGCATCACACATACCTTCCAGCTCTAATAGAACCATAGTAACAAATCAACCACGATCACAGCGACAGGGCTAAGTGGTGCTACAGTAAAGCCACGTTTGATGTCTGCTGTTCAAAGAAGGAACGTCATCTCTCTGAACACTGATTTGTGTCAGGCTGAGTTTTCATACACTTTGCATGAAGTATATCATTTACAGAAGGGATTCAATGGATCTGCTGGGTCTAAATGACCACAATTCAAAGCTCTGTTTTATAGATATGCTCATTTTCAATCGCTAATGTTCTAATACCAGTTTAATAAACTACGAATCAAACGTTTACAGATTTAAAGGGTTGGAATTTGAATAAGATAAAACCAAAGTGATTTTAATCTCTTATTCTGAGGGGTATATTTTGGTTTGTCCATCTGAATTTTACGTGACCAAATAGTAAGGCAAATTATTCAATATATTATAACGGCATGAAATAATTGTAAATGTTTATTTTATTTTACTTTTGATACAAGTTCCCCTCAAATGAACAGAACATGTGTTTTATGATCTACACATATCACTATATGTTTACAATTTACTGCTGAAAGCCAAAAATCTCAGACGCTGTTTGTGTTATTTTATAAAAGTAATGTTTACAGAGCAGATCACTGAAGAGACGGCGTCTGTTTATAGTTTATACCCCAGATTTGGGGAAAAACGGGTCGACTTTCAGTAGAAAAACAAACTGAGTTCAGCTTCTTTTATTATAAGGGTTTAAAATGACATCACCATCTATTTGACTGGAGAGAAGAGTTACAGCCTCACGCGACGCCCAGCTTCTGAATGTAGCTTATGAAATATGAACGTTATGAAGAACATGACCAAATGCATTTTGGAACCACCGGTGGTCCCAAGGAGTTTAAGAGACTACTATGTGATATTCACTTAAGTGATATTTCTAAAACATGAGAAATTTTAAGTGTGTCAAGAATGATGTAAAAGATAATCACATTTTGATCATCTAATAGCATCTTGGCCTTAAAACATTTTGTCTAAACATGAAGTATGCATCTGAGTGGAAATAAATGATAATATTCTCTACGGGAGGGTGCAGTTGTGGGCTGGAGATTAGGGAACTAGCCTTGTGAGCGGAAGGTTGCCGGTTCAACCCCCTGAGCCGACAAGATGTGACTGAGGTGCCCTTGAGAAAGGTACCTAACCCCCAACTGCTCCCTGGGCGCTGTGGATAGGGCTGCTCACCGCTCCGGGCAAGTGTGCTCACTGCCCTCATATGTGTGTGTTCACTAGTATGTATGCATGTGGGTGTTTCACTGTACAGATGGGTTAAATGAGGTCTAATTCCTCTGTGTGCAAACACAGTTTGCCGAGGGTGCTGAATTATATGTTATCTTATACAGGGAAGACAGAATATGGCATTTTCTTACAAATGTTGGCACGTAATTTCTACTGATTTGCGTATTTGAAAAAATAAAATATTTTATGTTATGTTTTTTTTCTCCAGAACAGGCAGTAAGTACTTACAAATTCTATTTATAATAAATTATAAATAAATAGTAAGCTTGCATTTCAATATTTGTTCTCTGTAGACCAAGTGCATTAATTTTTGCTTAGAAAATCAACAAAATATTTAATTTGACCAGGGGCACCCAAACTTTTGCTTATCACTACCCATTCTCCCTAGATCTAATTGGACCACTTTAATGATGAGTAATGTTCAAAAAAATTCCATACTGCTCGTTGTTCTTTCATATCGCTGTCGTTGGAACAAAACCTTGCATATCCGAAAATGCAACTTTTCAGGAAAAGGAAAAAACCTACTTTACTCATAATGTGAGTCAGTGGAACCAGACATCTTTCCACGTCATTCTAGTTCATTTCTTTTGGTCCATTCTTCATGACAATTACACACAATGTAAAGAGCAACAGGTATTTTCAAATTATGTCAAAAACCAAAAAACTGTCAAAAATGGAAATACAAGGAGCAGGGATTCTTCCAAGAGCAGCGATATATAACACAGCCACACCACTTAGGTAACGTATGTTAAACTGCCAATACAGTACAATTACTTCATTTTTAATATGTGCATAACGTGCAATTGTGGATGTGTGTTGTTTCTAGGCATATATGCTTTTAAATTATCGTTTTATACTGTTTTTAATATTAGATTATGATCAACTTTAATACAGAACTTTAATATTCTACAGTGTACTCACTCAACTCATGATACATGCATAGTGGTACATTTTTTGTGGACTACTTAGGAGAAATAACCATGTTAGTTTGCTGTGAACACAGAAAGATCGCATAATGCTCTAGCATTTGCGCTACTCATCCTTTCTCTTGGTTTTGAATATGTTTCTGCTGCTGGTCTTAAACCAGAAGCATTATGCTTAGTCACTTACGACTGGCAAGCAAAAAACATAGAGGGAGTGTATTTTAGATTTGAAGGTTGACTGACTGCCAGGGTTTAGATGAAAAATGGCTAGCTCAAACACTGCCGCTGCAAATATTACGCATATACAGGGTGATTAAAAAAATATTAATCCATGTGGCGCCGAGAAACCAATCAAAATCCAATTGTAAGAGGGGGTCATAGAGTTTCTGACTGCCTCCCTTCAGTCTGAGAGGAGATGAGACCCCTGAGCAGAAAGCGTTCTGCGTTCTCCACTTCAATAAGAGTGAATCTGTCATAACTGTGCAGCGTGATTTTCGTGGGCAGTGAACCTCCAACAGCTCAGAACTTTCATCGTTGGTTCCACAGCACTGGATGATCTCCGAAATCCCACTGAAAGAGCTGTGAGTACAGCGACACCCGACAGGCTCAATCCAGTATGGGATGAGTTTGACTGTGGTGTTGATGTCCGTACAGCTGGAAGAGGTTCAGACTGAGACCTTGTACAATTACATAATAAACTTTATGCTCATTTAAACCGTTTACAGTTCACTGCATTGATCTGTAATGAGTTACAAGAGAAATAAATCATTTTAAAACTGGATGAATCTTTTTGAATCACCATGTATTTTAGATTTTCATATTCATACTTTCAGGGGTTGGAACTGGATCAGACATTTATGGCCGATATTCAATCCATTATTATTATATTTAATTCTGACCTTGCATGTGATTGGCTAACAGGCATTCTATGAGTGACAGTATCTTCCGATGAAGGCATTCGGAACAAGCCTCTTTAATATCTTCCCACTTTATTTGTCTGTAACGCAGCAACGAGAAGACACGAGTGGCAGAGGCCCATTTTTGGTAAACGCCCTCTTTCTATTTCCGACATGTTACATCACATCACACTGATGTTCCACCTTAAATACTGCGGTTAAGTCTGTCGCCTTTCATCAAAACATAGTTAAAACAGCCAAAAATGAATAAACTAGAGGATAGACAGCTGAATGACCCTTTGCCTACTTTTATACGGACGTTGCTTCCCTGAAACTTTCATCAGTGTTGTTTAATCTAATGGGGGCTACTGATGCTGCTTTTAAATATGCTATTATTAAATAAGTCTTAACTTTTCCAGTGTAGACACCATGAAAGTCCTGCGTTGCTATGCTTTAATTATTAACATTGACATGCAGCAGCGCTAGACTGGAGCTATTTTCCTTCGTGGAGCATTAACAAGCTTTCATTTGTCCGTTTTTCTGCTATAATTGTGTCCGAATTTAATAATAGGTTCACTGATCTACAACCGTAGCTCACTGGTGACAATATTTTACGGTACAGCATGGTGTATTTTTGCACTTACACCACCAACTGTATCACAGTTTCATTACAAGTTTTATTAGACTTTGACACAATTATGACACAAACACTGATTAACACCGCTGCATATGAATAGAATTTGTTCGGTAATGCCTGGATCAGCTCTAATCGCGACCCATGGGTCAGATCGAGACATGCCTTGTGTGTATTTGATATTTAAATCTACACTGTATTTTTTGTAGATGTACAGTATTTGTTATTGTATATAAAACAACTAAATTATTCCAATCTTTTGAACAGCAGAAAACTCATATTCTTGATAAAAGACAGCGCTCTTTTAAATAAAACTGAGTTTAATACGAGCAACTACAGCTAAGGTACGTAACACCAGAACCTCACCTTGTAAATGGCACGGCACGTCATACTCAATCTCGTCATGGCGAGAAGGACTGAGGAAGAGCGTCCCATCCACCAGTGGGAACTGCTCAAATATGGGCAGCGTGCGATGGCACAGGGCGCAGTGGACCACGTTGCGGTGGCTGGCGCTCAGCGCCGACAGGATGAACTTTCTCAGGTCCTCTCCCTGGCCGGCCTGCGCGTCGTCCTCCATGCGCACGTGGTAGGTGTTGAGCTTGTGGCGGGGGATATGCGCCAGCAGCTCGGAGAGGTCCAGCCTCTGCAGAAACTGCACAGGGTTATCGCCTGGCATGAGGCGAGGCAGGCACAGGCCAGCCGCTGCGGCCCCGTGGTCAGGGTGTGCTGCCCCGCGGGTGGCCAAAAGGTGCTTCCGGCCACCCTCCATGTGGACGGCGCTCTTCAGGAACTCACCTAGATGCCGGGAGCTGCGCGGGCCAACTGCCTGCTGAGGGGAGAAGAAGGAGAAGCCCGAGGGCGGCGACTGTCCAGGTGAGTCACAGGTCAGACCCGCCTGGCCTCTCTCCTGAGAGTTTTGCCGGTCCACAGACTGGCGGCGGGCCAGCTCCTGGTTAGAGCCTCGGTGAGCCAGCTTATTGGACGATTTCCCTTTCTTGGGCTCCTCCGGGGCCTCCCCTCCGCACCCACCAGAAGCACCTCCTTCCTTGGCCTTGGCACCGCTCTTCTCCGGCAGCACCTTCTTCTTGCGCTCGTCCTGCATCCGCTTGACCTGGTACCAGTCTGTGTCCTTCCTCAGGTGGCCCTGGCCGCAACGGCACGAGCAGAAGCGGAAGGCCAAGTCGTAGCCCTTCTTGGTCCACATGTTCTGCCGGCACTGCTTCTCGTTCCAGCTGCGGGCGCGACCGATGCAGTTGAACTGTGCCAGGATGCTGCTCTCCCACTCATAGAAGCACTGCAGGTGCATCCAGTTGCCAAAGGGACAGTGCTCACTGTTGCACAGCACCCGCTGGTATTCGTCCTTCTCCAGGTCCACTGCACGGCCCACGCTACACACCAGAGGGGTGGCGCATGGCGCCTCTGAAAAACACAGAACAAAACACAGGCAATGTTTACCTTAAGCCTTCAGTTCACTACACGACTTTTAAACTCTAAAACAGATCATAAAAGACTGCTGACCCCGCTCTGTCATTTTACGTGGCCGGCCACTTTATGGCTGAGTTGCTGTCGTTCCCAATTGCTTCCACTTTCTTATGATACCACTGACAGTTGACTGTGGAAAATTTAGTTAAATTTCACGACTGGACTTGTTGCACAGGTGGCGTCCGATCACGGTACCATGCTGGAATTCACTGAGCTCCTGAGAGCGACCCATTCTTTCACTAATGTCTGTAGAAGCAGTCTGCAGGCCTAGGGGCTTGGTTTTATACACCTGTGGCCATGAAAGTGATTGGAGCACCTGAATTCAGTGACTTGGATTGGTGGGTGAATACTTTTGCCAATATAGTATATATAGAACCAAAATGCTCTTCTGCTGTTATAAGTTTGACATTGTAACAATAACAGAACCATATACAACATATTTTCCTTCAATCTGAAGAACAATGTCACCATGCGACCCACGAAGTGGGTCGTTGAGCGTTGATGGTTCTATTTAAAATGATTGTCTTTTTTTTTTAAGAACCTTGCAGGACTCTTATTTAAAAGTGTACGCTATAAAAATCACAGCTCTTGCGATTTGAAATTTGCACCATCTTAAATTGCGATTTCAACATAAAACCGATTCATCTTTCAGCCGTACTGGACGTGTTAGAGATTTGAGTAAAGCGAATACATCTGAGTGAATAAATCCATCAAAGGGTTTCATAAAAATTCAGCCGAGCAGCGTATTGGGACTGCTAATTCAATCAGCTAAATAGCTGAGGCTTAGAAATCAATCACCTCAAAGCGACTCCTTGTAAATCAGACCTTGGACGATTCATAAATGCACATTTATCAATAGACCAGAGGACTCGTGGTGCCACAGTGCAACCTCAATGAATTCTAAGAATTAGTGTTCTATTTGTGCAAACTCTGTGGGTGAGCTACCCACACAAAGAAGAGCGCTCAAAAGAAAAAATATTACGCAACACTTTCGCCTGGACCGACTGCGTGTTCCTGAGATGCTGTGTGTGCATAGGAGGGAGCGTGAGAGAGATAAAGAGAGATAGAGAGGACATACTGACCCAATTTCATCCGTGAATACCACTTAATATACCGCACACCTACTCTTAGGGATGTGCTGATACGGGACGAGTTTTGTTATTGTCGGAACTTTACAGGAGAAGGAAAAAACCTACTCTACTTTTAATGTAAGTCAATGGAACCAGCATTTTTTCCAAGCAATTCTGGGTCACTTCTGTTGGTCTATTCATCATGACAAATGCACAAAATGTAAAGGACAACAGGTGTTCTCAAATTATGTGAAAAAATGAAAAACGACAAAAAAAGAGATACGAGGTTTTGCTCCGACAGCAGCGATAAACGGCGAACATAGGTAGATAAGCATTTGTAAAACGTAGGCAGAAATTGGGATTAAATATAATTGGATGAGCATAATGTTTCTTTCTGATACAAATGCAGTGAAATACATGTTATTTTTTCATAATGCTCATCCAGGTAGATACAGCACTCATTTCCATAGGGTTATACATGTGATATAATGAAGTGCAGCATCACCTAAACATTCTGCTCTTCCAGCAAACAATGAATATGGCATTAAATATTGGCTCAAATTTAAACATATATACAATTTCAATCATCTGTTATAGGTAAAAACCAGATGATACTGATATAAGTCTTATATATTGTTGTGCCTCCTCACTTACAGAGTCTGTGCATTAAATAAGAAACACTGACACACCACTCAGATGCATGAAGATGTACTACTACTAAAAGCTGACCTCTACTATCCATCAGTCAGTGTCAGGTACTGAACCACTGATAACGCACAGTGGACGTCCTGCTGCTTTGATTTGGCATCACGTGGAAGAAGGACATGAATCTTATGAATCTTTTGAATCTCTGAGTACCCTTGAGCGAGGCCTACGCAACCTTGTCGAGCAGGGCGACGACGAGGAAGCACTAAAACACAAGGTAGAGCCAAGGTTATGGCGTTCGAGCTAAATTCTGCATCAAAGAGTGAGACGCGCCGAGACCCGTTCCAAACAGGTCCGGGCGAGCGAGGAACCAAGTGATGAAGTTCGAATCTGTTTGGCCGAATCGACTCTGTCGAACTCGCCGTTCAAGCGAATGGATTCAGAGATTCACTTTCGTTTCGTGCTGGAAGAAAAGGGGGGGCACAACGAGGAGTGAAGTCTTATACTCATGTACAAGAACTATTTGTAGTCACGTAGCTACCTTTTCTCACGTTGTCAATAAGTTTCACCGCTTGCCACGTACAACGGCAAGCATCAGACTCAGATGTCCAGCACAGACTTAGACTCTCTCGAAGAGAACTGGCACTGAGCAGCTCAAAATCCACACTAGTTCAGACGGAAAGCTCTTAAAATGCGACGGCGTGGCGTTTCTGTCGTGTTTTTATAGCGCGAACTCTATTGTTTTATTTGAGTCTGCGATGCGGACGTAAACACTGCGTAGACGCCACATAAAGCTCGATTCAGTTGACCTTATGAATCGGCTCGAACGAGTTATCGGACAGAATCGCACAACGACTCGCAGAAGTCCGCTTCTTGTTCGAATTTTCCCGTTCCACCTTAAATGGTGCGGCAAGCCACATTCTAGCGTCTCGGGCTGCTTCAACGGCTTCAGCATTTAAGGTGGAACGGGAGAATCCGAGCAAGAAGCTGGCGAATAGGAAGCCTCGTGCCAGAAACGAAGGTAATTTGGCTTCAGCATCGTGCAGCAGCACATGAGGCAGGCTTCCTCCTCCGCCCCCCACCAAAACAGTCGGTGGGCAGCGGTGGTGTTTTTCTCGCCCCCACCTCTGTACTCAGTCAGCGGAGCTCCTGCAGCCCCTCCTGTGGCTCCGGCGGCCCCCTGCGCTCCTCCCGTCGCAGCCGCAGCAGTCACCGCTGCTGCTGCTGCCGCCGCCGCCGCCGCCGAGGCTCCATTTTCCTGCTCGTCGCCGCTGCTGTTCGTCCTCTTGTTTCTCTTCCCCTTGCCGCTCTTCTGGTTGGGCATAGCGGCCGCGCTCTCGCTCGCTCGTCGAAGAAGCGCCCGTCCGTCCGTCAGCGACCGTCGCCCGCCATCGTCCTCCCGTTGATTCGTGTCTGTCGGTTTCGAGACAGAGCGCGTCCGCGCAGCCGTTAAAGCGCGAGTTCGGTGGCGATCGGCGCGCTTTCTTCTGACAGGAGACCGAGAGCCATGGCGAAGGCGTGTCCGCTCGGCTTGTTTTGATTCCTGTCTCTGAAGTGGCGATGTCCGACTCGCCAATGAGTCGTTCTTCTGAACCGACTCTTTTTGGTGAATCACTCGAACCGATTCGTGAGTACGACCGAGTCGAACTTATCTGGCACATTTGTTACATCGGTGTCAAAGACAAAACGGTTCAAATAAATCACGAATCATCACATTTCCTAACGTGAAATTGCAGCATAAAATGTTTGAATTCACGGACATTTTCTCTCGGTGAACTTCCTCTTTCGGCGTGCATGCTGGTCTCTAGACTCGATAGATATAGATATAGATCGAGTCCTAAGGACACTTATCGACATCAGACTGATTTTTTTAAAAGTTGTTATATATCGATAACATGCGAATAAAGATGATTCAAAACTTTAAACATTGTAGGTTCCTAGTGCAAGCCTTAGAGAAAAACGATTTGTAGACTCGGGCGTTCGATTCATTAACAGTGCATGGTTCGAAAGAACCGGTTCGTTAGAACTGAATCGGTCTTACGCTCTGAAGAGAAAGGGGGCGGGGTGATGCCGATTCCTCCCTCCTACGTCACGGAGCCTCCGCCCACCCACCCCAATCTCCAACTATGGGGATATTAATAGCAGCAGTGAGGCAGTTCCAGGGCCTAAAGATGGCCTGCACTTACAGAAGGGGAATGGAGTGTTAAATAGTCTTCTGTTCTGATGGGAACAACATAAAGTTGTCGCTTTTCTTTTGCTGTCATAAATTATACTGGCCATAGTGTCTTATGTTTGTCACGCTGGAGATGGCATCTTGCATGTTGTTTTATGGTGGTGATCTAAATAAATACATAGATATGATGTACACTAATTCTGCCTATCAAGTTAATGTTTACATAAAAGCATAATTCCTATGCAGGCTCCCATTTAAATTTCAAGTCACTTGTTTTCTTAAGCTGGTTTATAATGTCCAATGCTGGTGATGGCATCTTACGCTGACCTAATGTCGATGAAGATAAGATATGGCATGCACTAAAACTACTTATCAGAGTCATTTTAATTTGAAAGCAAAATAAACACAGTTTGAGAGACTACAAATGGTACAGTTTTAATGAGGTGAATATCAGAGTGCTGATATGAAGGCAAAGTGTAGATCTTTTCAGTGTAAATCCGTGATCTTGAGTAGACCCTGCTCACAGCCTAAATCTCAGATGTTTCCTATATAGTGCACTAGTGCACGTAGGGAGTGCCCCATATAATGCGCTACTGGACTTGGGGAGCGCCCCATATAGTGTGCTAGTGCACTCAGGGAGCGCTCCATATAATGCGCTAGTGCACTCAGGGAGCGCCCCATATAGTGCGCTAGTGCACTCAGGGAGCGCTCCATATAGTGCACTAGTGCACTCAGGGAGCGCTCCATATAATGCGCTAGTGCACTCAGGGAGCGCCCCATATAGTGTGCTAGTGCACTCAGGGAGCGCCCCATATAGTGCGCTAGTGCACTCAGGGAGCGCTCCATATAGGTAAAAAATTAATGGCTTCTACACCTGTCATGTCCAACAGGGAGGCACCTGGGATTCAGACAATGTGATTCCTTTAAATTTCATAACACAAACCTTGCATTTGTCTTGCCAAAAAGTTCCAGGACTTGTGCTGTCCCATTTTAATGTGATGCAGCCAACAAGTGGATGAACTTAAAAATATTCCAACCATTCCAGCAATATAGTCTCAAATTTCATATAGAAATGTGTGCTAAAAACCTCATAAGGCATTCATTTGTTGCTAGGTTTCTACTCAAGTTTCCACATCAGAACAGCTCATTTATCTCATTTCAAGCATTACTTTTAAGTACAGGTTACCCGAATAGTCAACTCTGTGAAGTCCTGTGGCCCACAGAAAGGAAATCAACTAAACATTTGGTACAAATTTCATGGCCATTTTCACAGTAACCGTATTGCACTGGAAGGTCATTGGCCAAGTCTTCTGTAAGACATTAAAAATTAATAACAGTAGAAATTATACTGATGTCAAGCATCCATAACTTTTGCTCACAAACAAATACAGTACTGATATGTGCCAAAGATGCAATATTCATTTGGTTTTGCAGTCACAAAAAATGATTTAAAAAAACTGATAAAGGTCTACAAGAGGTAGCAACGTCAACCTCGTCAATAATCAATGGCTGTTGCACATTTAAAGGAAAAGAAGAGAGTTTGGGATGCAGCTCACTCCCCTCAGCTTTATAAAAAATTATTCCAATGTAGAAAAATTATACATTCATGATTGTGATATCAAAACGTTGCTCTTTCACTGCAGCACTGAGATCTCTCAAAACAAAACCACTGTATTTGACTAGAAGACAGCCCGTCAAGTTCATTCCTGCAGTAATATGACGTCCACGTTGTCGTGAACTCCCTGCAGTAAGAGTTCCCCGTTGAACGTGATGATCTTCTTTCGCTTGGCTGCTTTCAATGTCCCGACGAGCGCCTCAAAGAGGTTGGCACACTTGTCGTCGTTGAACAGAACTCCAAATTTGACACTGGTTTTGCCATCTGCATCTGTGAAAGAGTGAGGCATGGTCATTTGGCTGTGGATCAATATCAAGTTTTCCATTTTAATCACTGACAGTCATTAGTGTTCACATGAAAGCAAAGCCTTAGTCAATAAAACATCAGACGGCGTTTATAAGAACTGACTACACTGTGGACATAATTCAGGAATCAGTTTGGCTACCCTTTTACCCCGTTCTTTAGAGGTCGGGACCCCTATGGACCAGGTACTGTTTGAGTGGTGGGTCATTCTCAGCACTGCAGGAACTGCAGGTGGTGGTGTTTTAGTGCGTGTTGTGCTGGTCTGAGTGGATCAGACACAGTAGTGCTGCTGGAGTTTTTAAACACTGTGTCCACTCACTGTCCACTCTATTAGACACTCCTACCTTGTCGATCCACCTTGTAGATGTAAAGTCAGAGACAACAGCTGTCATCTGCTGCTTCACAGTTTGTGTTGGTCATCCTCTAGTCCTTCATCAGTGGTCACAGGATGCTGCTGGCTGGATAATTTTGGTTGGTGGACTATTCTCAGTCCAGCAGTTACACTGAAGTGTTTAAAAACTCCAGCAGCACTGCTGTGTCGGATCCACTCAGACTAGCGCAACACACACTATCACACCACCACCACGTCAGCGTCACTGCAGTGCTGAGAATGTCCCACCACCCCAATAGTACGTGCTCTGTGAGGGTCCATGGAGGTCCTGACCACTGAAGAACAGGGTAAAAGGGGGTAACAAAGTATCTGTGCACCCATATAGTAAGTGGAGCTGATAATGTGGACAAAATATACACTGCTCAAAAAAATAAAGGGAACACTTAAACAACACAATATAACTCCAAGTAAATCAAACTTCTGTGAAATCAAACTGTCCACTTAGGAAGCAACACTGATTGACAATCAATGTCACAGCTGTTGCGCAAATGGAATAGACAACAGGTGGAAATTATTGACAATTAGCAAGACACACTCAATAAAGGAGTGGCTCTGCAGGTGGGACCACAGACTACTTCTCAGTACCTTTCTGCTTTCTGGCTGATGTTTTGGTCACTTTTGAATGTCGGTGGTGCTTTCACATTCGTCGTAGCATGAGACGGACTCTACAACCCACACAAGTGGCTCAGGTAGTGCAGCTCATCCAGGATGGCACATCAATGCGAGCTGTGGCAAGAAGGTTTGCTGTGTCTGTCAATGTAGTGTCCAGAGGCTGGAGGCGCTACCAGGAGACGGGCCAGTACACCAGGAGACGTGGAGGAGGCCGTAGGAGGGCAACAACCCAGCAGCAGGACCACTACCTCCGCCTTTGTGCAAGGAGAAACAGGAGGTGCACTGCCAGAGCCCTGCAAAATGACCTCCAGCAGGCCACAAATGTGCATGTGTCTGCACAAACAGTCAGAAACCGACTCCATGAGGATGGTATGAGGGCCCGACGTCCACAGTTAGGGGTTTTGCTCACAGCCCAACACCGTGAAGGACGCTTGGCATTTGCCAGAGAACACCAGGACTGGCAAATTCGCCACTGGTGCCCTGTGCACTTCACAGATGAAAGCAGGTTCACACTGAGCACAGGTGACAGACGTGACAGAGTCTGGAGACGCCGTGGAGAGCGATCTGCTGCCTGCAACATCCTTCAGCATGACCGGTTTGGCAGTGGGTCAGTAATGGTGTGGGGTGGCATTCGGCCCTCCATGTGCTCGCCAGAGGTAGCCTGACTGCCATTAGGTACTGAGATGAGATCCTCAGACCCCTTGTGAGACCATATGCTGGTGCGGTTGGCCCTGGGTTCCTCCTAATGCAGGACAATGCTAGACCTCATGTGGCTGGAGTGTGTCAGCTGTCCTGCAAGATGAAGGCATTGAAGCTATGGACTGGCCCGCCCGTTCCCCAGACCTGAATCCTATTGAGCACATTTGGGACATCATGTCTCGCTCCATCCAAAAAACGTCACGTTGCACCACAGACTATCCAGGAATTGGCAGATGCTTTAGTCCAGGTCTGGGAGGAGATCCCTCAAGAGACCATCCGCCACCTCATCAGGAGCATGCCCAGGAGTTGTAGGGAGGTCATACAGGCACGTGGAGGCCACACACAATACTGAGCCTCATTTTGACTTGTTTTAAGGACATTACATCAAAGTTGGATCAGCCCGTCGTGTGTTTTTCCACTTTAATTTTGTGTGTGACTCCAAATCCAGGCCTGCATTGGTTAATAAATTTGATTTCCATTGATGATTTTTGTGTGATTTTGTTGTCAGCACATTCAACTTTGTACAGAACAAAGTATTCAATGAGAATATTTCATTCATTCAGATCTAGGATGTGTTATTTGAGTGTTCCCTTTATTTTTTTGAGCAGTGTGTATATATATATATATATATATAAAATCTGAAGTTGGTTGGTTCTTAGCCTCGCAGCTCCAGGGCAAAAACAAAAGAATTAAACTCTGAAAACATTTAAAGTTAAGGTGACAAACTGTGCAAATTACATTTTCTTTTAACTGCTGTTTAACAGTGAATGCTTATGGTTAATGTTTCACATGTTTCTTTACAGTGTTCTTCACCTGGACTTTCAGTTCAAATCACACCCTGTGTCTGTGTGTAGTAGTGTACACTGGTATTTGTTGGTGGAGCATTTAAACAAGGAGCTATCTCACACGGAAACTCTGATTCTGAACATGCACACTGGCTGCTGAAGCGAAAGTTATGACAGAGGGAGTGGCAGCTCAATGCTATGACTTGCAAAAACAACTTGCCTATGGAAGAAAAGTAGGCCATTTAAATGGCTCTCGAAAACAACCGCTGGGCTCGGTTGAAATGGACTGGACACGTCCCAAAGACGCAGTGGACCAAAAACAATCTTACATCTTCCTGACAATGACGTTGTATGACATTTGGAGATGCCACCTATAGACTGTAGTCATGCTGTGAGCTACATGTAGTACCTAATTTAGTGACTTCCAAGTTACCTCAATGAGCCAAATACACAAATCAGCAATGACGGATGAGATGATTCTTACTTTTGCTGCCAAGCCGACGAATCTCGTCCACGAGGAGTGTTATTTCGTGTTCCACGTTCATTTTTTCACTGAAAGAAGGAAAACATATTACAATGGATTTGTCATCACAGAATTACTGAAGTGAGATTTTTCCGGTTGTCAGTCAGTTCAGGGTCGTATAGAGTCTAAAAGACTAGGCTGAAAAGAAAAAAAAAAAAAAAAAAAAAAAAAATCAGTAAAGCAACATAATTTACATAAGTAGTTTAAGATAATGTTGAAAAAAAAATGGCAAAATAGTATTATAATATTTCAAAATGACTGTACAGCAAATAACAGCTGTGTTTGGAATCACTTACCATATTAATTGTTATTTTATATACAGTGATAATTTATATATTTACATTTACGGTATTTGGCAGACGCTCGTATCCAGAGTGACTCACAATTTGATGATTTTACACAGGTGGGTGAAGGCAGTGTTAGGAGTCTAGCCCAAGGACTCTTATTGGTACAGTTTAGGGTGTTTACCCAGGTGGGTATTGAACCTCAGTCTACAGCATAGAAGGCAGAGGTGTTATACACTATACCACTATACTATACATTATGGAATCAAGCATCAGAAACGACTAAACAGAAGTATTTTTGGATGCTTTATTCAATATTTTAGAAATTCTACAAATAATCTGCTATAAAATTATATTGCAATTATCTACACTAATTTGTCGTTATCTGCCTTGAAATTTGAAGTATGATGTATGGCAATATAACTAAAACTGTAGATGATAAACAGCCAAGTCATTTTATGAACTACACCTCTGCTCATCACTAAACGATTCTAAAGGTTCTTAATGTTTCATTCACAGCCTACTAGTGTCCTATTAATTGTATGAAACCTGTAAAATTGCACAGGACAATATTGGAATAATTCTTCTCATAATCACTGAAAACAGTGATTCCAAACATTAGAACAGTGAAGAAAATAATGACAGTGTTTTGTACAGATTTATGTCTTCAAACAGCGAAGTTTGCAGTAACTGTAGTATGAAGACGTAAAACACGAAGCGGTCTGCTAATATTTTTTAAAAAAAGCACAATTCATTTTTGTTCTCTAAACAAAAACTTGTTCTCTGTCAAACATTCTTTAAAAAAGTACCAGCATTGCACGCAAACTGAAAAAAAAGAATAGATAAAAGTAATAAATATGTGAATTCATCCCAGTAAGAACTACACTATATTTCCAAAAGTATTTTGAGGTATCCCATTCTTAACCCATAGAGTTTAATATGATGTTGGCCCACCCTTTGCAGCTATAACAGCTTCAACTCTTCTGGGAAGGCTTTCCACAAGGGTTAGGAGTGTGTTTATGGGAATTTTTGACCGTTCTTCCAGAAGCACATTTCTGAGGTCAGACACTGATGTTGGAAGAGAAGGTCTGGCTCACAGTCTCCTCGCATTCTATCGGGTTGAGGTCAGGACTTTGTGCAGGCCAGTCAAGTTCTTCCACACCAAACTCGCTCATCCATGTCTTTATGGACCTTACTTTGTAAACTGGTGTGAAGTCATGTTGGAACAGGAAGGGGCCGTCCCCAAACTGTTCCCATAAAGTTGGGAGCATGAAATTGTCCAAAATCTTTTGGTGCTGAAGCATTAAGAGTTCCTTTCACTGGAATTAAGGGGCTGAGCCCAACTCCTGAAAAACAAGCCCACTCCATAATCCCCCCTCCACCAAACTTTACACTTGGCACAATGCAGTCAGTCCCGTTCTCCTGGCAACCGCCAAACCCAGACTCGTCCATCGGATTTCCAGACGAAGAAGCGTGATTGGTCACTCCAGAGAACACGTCTCCACTGCTATAGAGTCCAGTGGCGGCGCTTTACACCACTGAATTCCACACTTTGCATTGTGCTTGGTGATGTAAGGCTTGGATGCAGCTGTGGAAACCCATTCCATGAAGCTCTCTACGCTCTTCTTGAGATGATCTGAAGGCCACATGAAGTTTGGAGGTCTGTAGCAATTAACTTTGCAGAAAATTGGTGACCTGCGCACTATGCCCCTTAGCATCCGCTGACCCCGCTCTGTCATTTTACATGGCCGACCACTTCATGGCTGAGTTGCTGCCGTTCCCAATCGCTTCCACTTTGTTATAATCCCACTGACAGTTGACTGTGGAATATTTAGTAGTGAGGAAATTTCACGACTGGACTTGTTGGCGTTCGATCATGGTACCACGCTGGAATTCACTGAGCTCCTGAGAGTGACCCATTCTTTCACTAATGTTTGTAGAAGCAGTCTGCAGGACTAGGGGCTTGGGTTTATACACCTGTGGCCATGGAAGTGACTGGAACACCTCAATTCAATGATTTGATGGGTGAATGAAAACTTTACTACAGATTTTACCACAGGCACACTATGATAGCATTTACTCTAATTTTCCTGCAGCCTTTCAAATGAAAATAACAAGCCTGGTCAGGAAAGAGGTAATGAAAACAGGCAACTCTCATCGTGTTGGGCCACTAAACTGCACACTTCCTTTTTCACTGCTCTAATTCAAGGGTGCTCCTGAATTAGAGACTCCTGTTCTAGACTCACTGTTCTGCACAATTTCACTCGGACCTTGTGGGCATATTAAACTTTATAGGCGTTGAAGACGAGTTCTAGCTTAAAACTATTAAAGCATTTAATATGTTATATGTTCTGTAATGCACTTTTCTGTTGTGCACACTGCATCTATCAGCCTCACTGGATTGACAGAATTCACCAATTCGCATCCTTATCCCAACATGTGCTACAAATACAACAACACTGGGAATCCCCATTAACTGAAAAATGAGATATTCAGCTTCCGAGCAGTAGCATTAGCCAGTTAGAAGGGAAAAATATAAAATTTTCAAATAGTCCAGCCATAAAAATCCAGTACAAGGTGATTCAAAAGGATTAATCCGATTTCAAAGCACCATATTTTTTACAACCATGAGGTGCCTAGGAACCAATCACAATCCAACTGTAAGAGGGGGAGTTTCTGACTGTCAGTCTGGCAGTGGACCTCAAACAGCTCGGAGTGTTCGTCGTTGGTACCAACTGTTCCAAGAAAAAGGTCAACAGCATCACCAGATCTCACGCCATTTGACATTTCTTGAGGGCGTACGTTAAGGATTGTGTTTATGTGCCACTCCCAAGAACACTGGATGATCTCCGAAATCGCACAGAATGATGCTCAATCCAAATATGGCGTTGATGTTGTTTGTACAGCTGGAGGAGGTTCAGACTGAGACCTTGTACAATTACATAAACTTTATGCTCATTTAAACCGTTTACAGTTCACTGCATTGATCTGTAGTGATTTACAAGAGAAATCAATCATTTTGAAATCGGATCTTTTTGAATCGCGCTGTACCTCAGAAGGGCGTTTTCCCAGTTTTAAAAGCAGCATTTCTGGCTCTAAACTCTACTGTGGCACTGCTGTAGGAGGCATGTTGGTATGTTGTAGCAATGGTGCAAGTTTTCATTTTGCCTAGGGCGTCTCCTTAAATCAGAACTGGTCAGTATCGTGGTCCATAAAGTTTGAGAAACAAGGGTAAAGTTGCCTGCAAATGCATGTAAAAGGGGGACCGATTAGAGGGGAAAGACAGCAGAAGCACCAGTCACAAGACCTGAGGAGTTTAGCATGAATAAAGTGTCCTTTGTGCAGCCGATAACTACTTTGTTTTAGGGTGAGTACAATATTTGGATGATAGGGTCGTCATGGCATTTTAACCGACGATTAATTGTCATAAATAATTGTGATTAACGTCTTGTTCATTGTTTTCAGCTATTAAAATACAAGCCTTGGTTTTCATGGCCAAATTAGCGATTATAATTTCTAGCTATGCTTATTTAGTAGCTCACAAATAACTAATCACGTTAACAGAAACATGTTTAAAGTTAAGTGAAGCTACACAAGAGTATGAAGAATATAAGCAAAAAAACTCATTCTGGCAAGCATCCACTCTAAAAATGTTAGAAATACAGGGTGATTCAAAAAGATTCATTTCACTTGTAACTAATTACAGATCAGTGCAGTGAACTGTAAACGGTTTAAATGAGCATGAAGTTTATTATGTAATTGTACAAGGTCTCAGTCTGAACCTCCTCCAGCTGTACGGACATCAACACCACAGTCAAACTCATCCCATACTGGATTGAGCCTGTCGGGCGTCGCTGCACTCACGGCTCTTTCAGTTCAGAGACTTTCAGTTCATCCAGTGCTGTGGAACCAACGACGAACGCTCTGAGCTGTTGGAGCTTCACTGCCCACGAAAATCACACTGCAGTTATGACGGATTCACTCTTATTGAAGTGGAGAACGCAGAACGCTTTCTGCTCAGGGGTCTCATCTCCTCTCAGACTGAAGGGAGCCAGTCAGAAACTCTATGACCCCCCTCTTACAATTGGATTGTGATTGGTTCTTCTGCGCCTCACGGTGGTAAAAATACAGCACGTTGAAATCTGATCAATCTTTCTGCATCACCCTGTAGTGACTTAGCTTAATAAATAAGCCCTCTAAACAACGACTTTTTTTAATAAGCCACATGATGTCTCCATTTTTCCTCTCGTTTACAATTACTTGCCACAACCCAACATACACAATGCAGATGTGGGCTATTGCAGCCTATTATTGCGAAATCTAGAAATCTAACGTGGGGAAATAACTAAATAACTGCCATCATCTCTCATAATTGTGATTAGACGTTTATGTAATAACTGTTACATGCTCTGTTAGAGGATTCCTGAGCCAACACATAAACTCAAAGAGAATATCTTTTGGCCTCAATATAAAGCCTTTCTTTTGGTGTGGACACGTTCGCTTTACGAGCCCCCTGCTGTACAGCAAAGGAAACTGTGTCCTTATATGGAGGTGTTTGTCTTCAGAAGGACTGAATGGAATGTAGGTACATGTGAAATGTAGGCGACAATCATATATAATATATATAAAATATGGAATGGAATGAAATATAATATATAAAATAATTAATATATATAAAAAAAATATATATATATATATATATATATATATATATATATATATATATATATATATATATATATATCTATCTATCTTGTTCTTCAGGGACCCTAAATTGCATTGACTGTCTTATTTACTTGATTTCAGATTCTTAACTTTGGAAAATATACATTTAGAGATTTATCCCAGGACTCCAAAGTTCAGGGGAGAACTTCTTGATTACATCTAGTGCTTCAAAGCAAGTTCAGAGCTGGGAGGCAGGGAGGCAGTGGGGCTTGGAGGCAGGGAGGCGCCCCCAGCCTATGAAACAAGTCAACGCTCGTTTTTTACTGTGCAGGTTAATTACAAGCGTCGAGGGACTTTATTTAACAGACTGTGGCTGCGGCTCGCTGGAGGAAAGACAGACAAAGCTGCCGGCTTTAAGGTGCACATGACCACCCTCACCACCCTCACTCAGCACGCCAGGGAAGGCGGAAGTTCACACGCTTTTTCTCAAATAAATCCCCACACGGTGATCAAAAAACACTGTACGAGCACATGATATATTTCTGATGCATAATTGATCAAACCGGGCGGATATTTTGATAGAAAGCCCGTTTTGGAGACGCAAAACCGCGTTTGGAACACAGCCCGAGCGCACAATGATGCCGACAGACACGCCAAGCTGTAGTTATTAGAATTTCGCCGGTCCACCTTAAATGGCGCAGCAGTTCCAACCTGGCGCCTGGAACTTAACCCAACTGCTGCACCATTTAAGGTGGACCGGGAAATTCTAATAAGAAGCAGGCGAATAGGAAACCAACTTCAGCCTCCTCGCGTTAAACTACAACTACTGGTCTCGCATGTGGATTAATACACACAGAGAAAATCGATTTTCTAGTCAATTCGATTAACTGATAAAGCCACGGCTCACCTCGCCGAGCGTTTCCTCTCTGTAGCCGGTGCTGCTGATCTCAACACGTTACTCGACCGACTGGGATGAGAAACTAACACCATACATGGAGCGGAACGTGACGTCACTGCTGTTGATATAGTAACAGAGCCGGGTTTAAGAGGAGGTCTGGTCAGCTGCTGAACAGCAGAGGGCGCGCGCGAGCGAGTCCTCGATGAAAGAGAGTGAATAAAACCCAACGGCTAAAAACGTTTTTAATCGATTTTAATCACTCGCTCAGAACTTTCCTTTAATCTTAGAAAGTGGAAGGACGTATTTCACAAAAAATGCAAAGAAATATCACCGATACGGTGAGAACAGGTTTCGGGCAGCAGGAGGCGGGCTTTACTGCTAGAGCGCGAAGATTGATGGGCGAGCGGAGCAGCTCATTGGCTGCTGACGTCATGGATATATATGAGGTGCCGTTTTAAAAGCACTTCAAAATATAACAGCGGTGCTAAAATGTTTTATAATACTCTATGTTCAGGAAATAAATCATTATTTACATTAAAAAATAATTAAGTATTTATAAACTGTGATTTTGCGCAAATGCTCCATATCAACGCATTCATTTTGGACTCGCTCGGGAGCGCCCTCTAGCGTTTGAGAAAACATGGCAGAGTACCGCCATGTATTCTCTTTACAAGCTCTCTGATAATAACAGAAACTGCTCAGACTAATCGGATGGCCACCAGTGACTGAGAGAAATGTCAATTTTAATCATTACTTAATTTTTTATTTATATTTTTTTTATGTATTTCAATGCTGCACATATCATTTAGCTGTGTTTGGATTCGGCTAACTTTACTTTCGGTTGTTTTGCTCTTGCTGTCCCGCCAGCCAACATTAGTTGAGGAAAAAAAATCTATATTTTTTATATGTCTGTAAATCTAAAATGAGTACTTTTCATAGAAAGCTCTCCTTACAACATGTTATTTTAAAAAGGCAGCAAGTTTTACATGTGAGAGTCACGAAACAGGCCGTCCAATCAGGTAGAGAGTATCTGTGGCCGCTACGGCACATGGAAAATGTAGTTTAAAACGATTCCGGATTACATACGACGCAACCGTACGCAGGCGGACTTTGAACTACAGTGGGATTGAAAGCCGCTGTCCTGAGTCGAGGAGTGTAAACAGTGGAACGGCATGCTCTTCAGGTTAGTGGTAATTTGTCGTTTGTGAAAATGGATGGAATTAATTTGCTAAATGACGCATTATGTTGAAAATACACACCTTTTATTCTGTGACTTTTACAATCGACAGCTGGTGCCTGCGATGGACCCCGTGCAAGAAAACTCTCAGTACCCCCTCGTGTCAAAGTTCATTCTGTCTGCATTCGCTGCTACCGTTGCAGAACTGGGTAATGAATGTCCAGCTACAGCAAGAACAACATGACCACACTGAGAGCCATGCACTTTTATTGATAAGGAAATGAGTTTGAATGATGTTTATGTATTAAAAGTGGATATTTCTATGCCATCTTGTTCCTTATTCCATTATTTCAGTCACATTCCCACTTGATCTTACCAAAACGAGGCTTCAGGTTCAAGGTGAAGCTGGTCTTCGGGAACATGGCAAGCCTGGACCTGCTCGAACCGTCTACAGGGGCATGCTGAGCACAGCTGTGGGAATTGTGCGTGAAGAGGGACCCCTGAAATTGTGGCAAGGGGCCACACCTGCTGTCTATAGGCATATAGGTAAACATGTCAGTGCATTTGAAGAAACGAAGTTTCTACTTCGCCATTAATCACACACAAAACATCCCTGCTGAAAAAAGACCTTTAGAAATACATTAGGATTCACTTGGCTTTTGGGAATTGGTGTAATGGCTACTGTGGAAGACCACTGTTTACACACACACACACACACACACACACATACATATATATATAATAATGAAACAAATACATATATACAAAGACTGACACCAGGTAAGTGAAAAAAGTGAAACATTAATAATAAAATACGTTAATATATAATAAAAAATATATTCTATTTTTGTGTATTTTTATTATTAATGTTTCACTTTTTTATACTTGCTTTCAGTCTTTATTTATTACATTTGCTTTTATTATTGGATATGTTCTTATACACGATCAATTTCTTGTTCTGTATCAGCTTGGCATCCGTGTAAATGAGGGTCACCCTCAGTGTTCTCTGAGATTAAATAAAAGTTGATTGATTGATGTTACAGCAGGGATGTTATGCTGCCAATTCATTCATCGTGTTAAAGCTTTGTGAACTCAACCAGTTAAACTCAGTGTAGTAATTCTTCTTCTTCTTCTGATCAGTTTATTCCGGGGGCAGGATGGTGGCCTATGAGCAGCTCAGGGAGTCTGTCTTAGGAAAATCTGAAGATGGCAGCTTTTCAGTTTGGTAAGGGAAGGTTTACTATTACAATATATTGCCAAAAGTATTCAGTCACTCATCCAAAACATTGAATTCAGATGTTCCAATCACTTCCATGGCCACAGGTGTATTAAACCAAGCCCCTAGGCCTGCAGACTGCTTCTACAAACATTAGTGAAAGAATGGGTCGCTCTCAGGAGCTCAGTGAATTCCAGTGTGGTACCGTGATAGGATGCCACCTGTGCAACAAGTCCAGTTGTGAAATTTCCTCACTACTAAATATTCCACAGTCAACTGTCAGTGGGATTATAACAAAGTGGAAGCGATTGGGAACGACAGCTACTCAGCCACAAAGTGGTCGGTCACATAAAATGACAGAGCGGGGTCAGTGGATGCTGAGGCGCATAGTGTGCAGAGGTCAGCAGCTTTCTGCAGAGTCAATCACTACAGACCTCCAAATTTCATGTGGCCTTCAGATCAGCTCAAGATCAGCGTAGAGAGCTTCATGGAATGGGTTTCCATGGCCGAGCAGCTGAATCCAAGCTTTACATCACCAAGCGCAATGCAAAGCATGGAATGCAGTGGTGTAAAGCACCGCCACTGGACTCTAGAGCAGTGGAGACGTGTTCTCTGGAGTGACCAATCACGCTTCTCTGTCTGGAAATCCGATGGATGAGTCTGGGTTTGGCGGTTGCCAGAAGAACGGTACTGGTCTGACTGCATTGTGCCAAGTGTAAAGTTTGGTGGAGGGGGGATTATGGTGTGGGGCTGTTTTTCAGGAGACAATTTCATTCTCCCAACTTTATGGGAACAGTTTGGGGACGGCCCCTTCCTGTTCCAACATGACTGTGCACCAGTGCACAAAGCAAGGTCCATAAAGACATGGATGAGCCAGTTTGGTGTGGAAGAACTTGACTGGCCTGCACAGAGTCCTGACCTTAACCCCTGATAGAACACCTTTTGGATGAATTAGAGTGGAGACTGTGAGCCAGGCCTCGTCCAACATCAGTGTCTGACCTCACCAATGAGCTTCTGGAAGAACGGTCAAAAATTCCCCTAAACACACTCCTAACCCTTGTGGAAAGCCTTCCCAGAAGAGTTGAAGCTGTTATAGCTGTGAAGGGTGGGCCGACATCATATTAAACCCTATTGATTAAGAATGGGATCTCACTCAATTTCATGCGTGTGTGAAGCCAGACGAGTGAATACTTTTGGAAATATAGTGTATGAGACGGTGTTTTACGTTAGTTTTGAGATAACATTTTGGCCAAAAAGACCTTTAAATATTTTTTAAAGTGCATTCATGGCAGACAACATTTTTTTCATTTACGACACAGGTACATTTTTTGTTCATCAAGGTACAAACAATGTAAAAGTTCCCTCAAAGGTATTTGTACCTTTTCATAACTGAATGTTTTAAAACAGAACAGTAGAATAAAAGCCTGGAGGCGAGGCGGGGTGTGTGGAGTCAGTACAGCTTAGAACATGGTTCTGGATTATGGTTCAGTTATGTTCTCTGACTAAAGGGACTGAGATGGACCCTTGAGGGTTCCACCCCAGTGGCAAGAGGGGAACTGACCCAGAGACAGTTTAGTACCTTTTTTTATGAGAGTGTTATACGTTTATCTCCATAAGGCTCACTGGTTATAAATAATAGGTCAGTATAAATAATATAAATATATAAATAAATGTCAATAGCTGTGCTGTATATGTTGCAATTCCTGGTTCCTTTCACAACCATTGCTAAGAAATCTGAGTTGAAGTTTCTCTACAACACTTCATTTTCACATCAAGCCACAGTGAATTTGTTTACATAACTATTAAATTTATGTTAAAAACAGTGAAGATCGGTTGAATTGCCCCTTAACCTAATATAGTTAGATTATTTCATTTGTACCCCTTACTGGGCGCAGGAAGGCTGCAGTTGGTGGGATGGTATCTGGTGCCTTCGGTCAGTTCCTGGCTAGTCCCACTGATCTAGTTAAGGTACAGATGCAAATGGAGGGAAGAAGGCGGCTGGAGGGTAAACCACCGCGGTAAGTCACCCATGAGACCTTTTCGAAATACAACAGAATCTCCTCTCACATTTATCTTTGTACATCTTGTATTTCACTGTGCTTGTGGTTTAACAGAGTACGGGGAGCTTACCACGCCTTCATAAAGATTGTTTCAGAGGGAGGTATCCGTGGCCTCTGGGCTGGATGGGTGCCCAACGTCCAGAGAGCAGCTCTGGTCAATCTAGGAGGTAATGCAGAGCAAACACTGCAAACTAATTAATCAAACCAACCAAAGAATTGCTTTTAGTTACTTGGTTGTTTTGTGAATGATGTGTAACAACTGCATTCTTTCCTTTTTTCAGACCTCGCAACATACGATAGTGTGAAGCACCTTTTACTAAGACATACCTCTTTAGAAGACAACTGTCTGTGTCATGGACTGGCAAGGTGACGTTTCTGTTTCTTTAAGAAGGCAAAATGTATTCAGTTTTTAAAATAGCATCAGATTTCTACTACTAGTTTACCTTCTTTTAACCATTTTCACAGCACTTGTTCTGGTCTGGTAGCAGCTACAATGGGAACACCAGCCGATGTGGTTAAAACAAGAATAATGAACCAGCCTCGGGATTCCAGCGGAAGGTCAGTTTGTTGAGTTCGCTTGAGATATTAATTTAATTAATATTTTAATTCATTAATACCCCAATTATTCAGGTGTTTCATCCACACTCATTGCTAAGAGGTGGATAAAATTAAGCACATAGCCTTGCAGTCTAGACAAACACTGCCCGTTTCCGAAATGTCTGCCCAACAACTGTAAGTACTATTATTGTGAAATGTAAGTGTCTAGGAGCAACAACAGCTCAGCCGTAAAGTGGTAGACCACTGTAGACAACATCCTGTTGAATCACTCAATAAAGAGGTCCAAATTGCTCCTGGAAGCAACATAAATCAAAGGAACTGCACATTAGAAGCTTCTTGGAAAGTGTTTCCCTGGATGAGCAGCTGCACACAAACCTAAGATCAAAATGTACAACGCCAAACATCAGATGGAGTGGTGGTAAAGCACCGCCACTGGACTCTGGAGCAGTGGAAGTGTGTTTTGTGGCACGACATCATGCGTTTCCTTCTGGCAGTCTCATGGACGAGTCTGGGTTTGGGAAATGCCAGGAGAACCTTACCTGCCTGACTGAAGCCAGCTGTAAAGTTTGGTGAAGGGGGTATAATGATACGGGGGCTGTGTTTCAGGGGTTGGTCTAGAACCCTTTGTTTCAGTGAAGGGAAATCTTAATGCTTCAGAAGACATTTTGGACAATTATATGCTTCCAACTTTGTGGGAACAATTTGGGGGAAAGCCTTTTCTGTTCCAGTATGACTGAGTCCCAGTGCACAAAGCAGCTCCATAAAGTCATGGTTGGGTGGGTTTGGTGTGGAAGAAATGACCTCAAACCCCATCCAGTACCTTTGGGATGAACTAGAATGCAGATTGTGAGTCAGACCCTCTCGTGCAACATCAGTGTTGGACCTCACAAATGTTCTTCTGAATAAATGGGCAGAAATTCCCACAGATATTCTCCAAAATCTTGTAGAAAGCTTCCCAGAAGAGTGGAAGCTGTTGGAGCTGCAAAGGGAGACCAACTCCATATTAATGCCTATGGATTTAGAATGGGGTTAATAAAAGCTCTTGTAGGTGTCCCAGTACCTTTGTCGATATAGTGTAGTAATCCTTTAACATCTAACTTTAATTTGAGGGTATTTGCATCTAAATCAGGTGAACAGTGAATTACAACCATATTCATACAGAGCCCACACCAGTTTTTAGGATCTCAAAAACCAGGAAGATTAGAGTTTGCCCCAAAATAACCTTAAAAAGCTTCTACAGTTCTGAATGACATTTAATGGACAGATGAGGCAAAGATGAACTTGTACCAGAATGATGGGAAGAGTAAGGAGAAAGGAAGAAAAAGCTCATGATCCAAAATGTAACATCTCATTTATTGAGCATGATGGAGGTAGTTTTATGGTGGAGGGCGTATATGGCTGTCAATGGAACTGGGTCCCTTATATTTATTGATGATGTAGATGGCAAAGGCAGCAGGATAAATATAGGGCTATATTATCTGCCCAGATTCAGTCAAATGCTTCAGAACTCAGTGGACGGTGTCTCATGGTGCATATGGAAAATGACCTGAAGTACTATTTGGGTGGTGGGTCGTTCTCAGCACTGCAGTAACACTGATGTGGTGCTGGTGTGAGTGGATCAGACACAGCAGTGCTGCTGGAGTTTTTAAACACTGTGTCCACTCACTGTCCACTATTAGACACTCCTATCTTGTCGGTCCACCTTGTAGATGTAAAGTCAGAGGCTGCTGCACAGTTTTTGTTGGTCATCCTCTAGTCCTTCATCAGTGGTCATAGAATGCTGCCCACAGGACGCTGTTGGCTGGATGTTTTTGGTTGGTGGACTATTCTCAGTCCAGCAGCGACACTGAGGTGTTTAAAAACTCCAGCAGCACTACTGTGTCTGATCCACTCAGACCAGCGCCACACACACTAACACACCACCACCAAGTCAGTGTTACTGCAGTGCTTAGAATGATCCACCACCCAAATAGTACCTGCTCTGTGAGGGTCCATGGGGGTCCTGACCACTGAAGAACAGGATAAAAGGGGGTAACAAAGTATCAGAGAAACAGATGGACTACAGTCTGTAACTGTAGAACTACAAAGTTCACCTATAGAGTAAGTGGAGCTGATGAGCGTAGAAACAAGGAGGTGGTCATGATGTTATGCCTGATTGTAAACACTCCAAGAATAAGCAGGACCTGAAGTAGTGCTCTTGAGGAAGGTCCCAAGAGAAAGTCTACGTCAGATTCATGACGTGCTCTTAAAGCGCAGAACTGTTCTCACCGTTGTGCTTCTGAGTGTGTACAAATTCAGTTCTTATTATCCCAAATAAGACAACACTGGTAATTGTCGGAACTGGAAAAGCTGTAAATGGGTTTTAAGAAGAAATTTCTTCTTAAGAATGGTTGGTGAATGAGGCCCATTAACTTTGTTGACATCCAAATAGTTATAGACCTGCCTGTGAGTCCATACTGGGTGAAATGTACTGAAAACCGTTCATGGACAAATGAATATGATCTTAAATATAGTTTCCTGAGTGATCAGTTGTTTAATTATTTATGTATAAAATGGTACAAATGTGATTCCTATATGTGTTTTCCAAAGTTTTAACAATTTATGTCATTGTTTAAAACAAAATTGCAGATAAATGTATAAAATAGTTCTGTTATGATGCAGTGGTGGATGAAGTACACAAACCATGTACTTGAGTTAGAGAGATAAATTATTACTCCAGTAAAAGTAGAAGTTCCTCCCTTTAGACCTCCACTTGAGTAAAAGTACTAAAGTATTTACCTTCAAATGTACTTAAGTATCAAAAGTAAAAGTACTAAAAGAGTAATTATGGCTCTGATGTCCTGTTATCGTTTTTATAACAAGACTCACTTTATGAACTGATTTTAGGTGAAAATCTTCCAGTGTCTCTCTTGGTAAACCAGTCTTTTAATAGAACGTCATTAAAATTAAAATGATCATAAGCACAAAACACTGAAGGTAAACAGTTTCCATCAGGGAGAACCGAGTGGCTCTGAAATCACTTTTTACAAACAAGCAAAGTTTCAGTTTAAGATTTATTTACAACTTAGTTCCAAGTTTGAGTTTAATAAAAACTGGCTTTAAACTCAGGATCACAAATGAGCTCCTTTACTATGTTGATCTGTAGGTCTCTGTTCATAAACATAAACCAGCCCAGACTAATTTACTATAAAATGAAATGGTGTTTGTATAAATTCAGAAAAAAGCCACGTCAGTCACGACTGCATATGTGGACATATTTCTATATTGTGCTCTATTTACACAAAGTTAGGTTAGTTCATCATTTATGTTGAACAGACTCTCCCAAAATTTTACGCTGCTGCACTGACGTTGAACCGTGTGCTGCACTGGGTCGGTATGACCAACAGGTCAAAACAAGCTCTAAACAAAGTGACCGCTGTGCCCTGATTGGTGCTCTTGCTTTGTGCTTCTTTTGTTTTGACATGTTACATTTTTATACACACAGAAACCAAAAGGAACAACAGATTTCTCAAAATGTAGTGGAGGAAAAAGTCAGATATTAGACTTTGAAATGTAGTGGAGTGAAAGTAAAAAGTCGCCCAGAAAAACTTCAGTACAGATACACAAAAAAATACTTAAGTACAGAAACTAATTACATTTAACTAATTACATTTAACAACTTAGTTACTGTCCACCACTGGGTAGAATAATATAAAAATAACAGAGCTAAACATTCTTATGGACGGCACTGTGATCCAACAAGCACTTCATTTTTGTATCTATAATAAATATTAAAATGCCTTTTGATTTTTTAGGGGTCTCCTGTACAAGTCCTCTGTCGACTGCCTGGTTCAGGCTGTGAAGGGGGAGGGATTTTTGTCACTTTATAAAGGGTTCCTACCAACCTGGCTGAGAATGGTACGGTCCCAGACATTATTTCCTTGCATTAAAGTTTTTGTCGTCTTGTCTTTATGAATGTGTATATATGTACTGTTTGTTCTTGGCTTTGCAGGCTCCCTGGTCCATGACGTTCTGGCTAACTTTCGAACAAATCAGACGAGCCGTGGGCATCAGCTCCTTCTGAAGATCTCAGTCAGAGGAGTGTTGAGAATAAACTGTGGTCCACTGGGGACAAACAGTGTTGCTCTTCAGTGCCTTGGACTTCAGGCCTTCACGGCAGCCCAACAAAACACTGATTAACCTCCATGGCCTGGTTGTGTTATAAGCTAAAGCTCGAGTAAAAGTAATGCGCAGTTAGAGACGGAGCCTTACGTTAAAGGCTTACTGAGTATAAAACCTACACAGAAGTACTTCATGTTTGGATGCCTGTTACTGTTTATCATTAACAAATAAACCTCATTCAGTACTGCTGGCATTTTTTTAGTGTATCTATAGAGAATAAGACTAATTAAAAACAAGAGTCCAAACCTTAGTCTAGATTTGCCTTTTATATTTATTTTATATATAATTAAATACTAAATATATTTGTTCCACTCTAAACTGGGGGCATGGTAGCATATCTTAACATGTCGTCCAAGGCTTGGATTTCATGGTGGTGACAAGAACCAAGAGTCACCGGTCTCCAATGCAAATATAGGCATTTCATTTGCTTTCTGCAGCAAGGAAACCTACATCTTCTGAGTTTTCATATCACTGCTGAAAAAGGACTATTAGAAACCATTAGGATTAAAACCCATTGGTTTTTGCTTTCCAATAGGAATTGGGTTAATGCTTTTCAATAAAGAGAGAATAGGTTTCCTGTAGAGCACCTTCAGATCCCATTACGAAATCATCAAATGCATTTAGAGTCAGTGATTGGTCACCTATTAAACCATTAGGATCCTTTACATTGTGATATCAAAAACACAAAACACATTACAAAACCAACAGGAACCACCAGAAACGCTTAATGGTTTCTATGTTTTTTTGAGCAAGGATATAATGTTGATGCACTATATTGGCGAAAGTTTTCACTCACCCATCCAAATCATTGAATTCAGGTGTTCCAATCACTTCCATGGCCACAGGTGTATAAAACCAAGCCCCTAGGCCTGCAGACTGCTTCTACAGACATTAGTGAAAGAATGGGTCGCTCTCAGGAGCTCAGTGAATTCCAGCGTGGTACCGTGATCGGACGCCACCTGTGTCGGCAAGTTTCACAAGTCCAGTTGTGAAATTTCTTCACTACTAAATATTCCACAGTCAACTGTCAGTGGGATTATAACAAAGTGGAAGCGTTTGGGAACGACAGCAACTCAGCCACGAAGTGGCCAGCCATGTAAAATGACAGAGCATAGCGGTCACCAACTTTCTGCAGTGTCAATCACTACAGACCTCCGAACTTCATGTGGCCTTCAGATCAGCTCAAGAACAGCGTAGAGAACTTCATGGAATGGGTTTCCATGGCCGAGCAGCTGCATCCAAGCCTTACATCACCAAGCGCAATGCAAAGCGTGGAACACAGTGGTGTGAACCCGAGTTCGTCATTTTACGTGTTTACAATGATTTGGATGGGTGAGGTGAAGGTTTTTGGCAGTATAGTGTATCAACATCTAATCCGTAGATCTATTAAACTCTCTTGCCGACGTTGATCATTTCTTCCTGCAACTGTGTGAGGGTCACTAACACCGCAGCTTGACCCTGGAGCAGAAACACGGTTTGCTGTTTGCTGTGAAGAGGAGCTGCAGTTTCCTCATAACCCCCCCAAATCAAAATCAGACCTGATGGGCCTCTGTTCACACATCAAAGGCCGTCAGACAGTCTCAGGGAGCTGTTAGCGGCCTGTATCTGCACGTATACAAAAAAAATAAATAAATAAAACTTGCGTTCAGTTAAAAGTAACACATGACCGCGATTAACAGAAAAAAAGAGAACGAGTTAGAAAATCGAGGTCATGAATGAAGGAAAAAATTAACAAATAAGAGAGTGAAAACTGCAAAACGTTCACTCGAATAATTTTTTTACCTTCGTCGCCTCCGGGGGTCTGTTGAAAGCAGTGAGGGTAGATTAATTTCAGTATTACTGAAACTTGACCATCCGTAGAGCTTTACAACCGCTCCTCACGCAGAACCTGGAGAGAAGCGAATTCCCGCTCTGCAGTGTCCTCTGGTTTTCTCAGACACTAGAGGGCGCTCCCGACTGAGTCCAAAATGAATGGGTTGATCTGGAGCTTTTGAGCAGAATCATAGTTTATAAATGCTTTTTAGTTTATAAATGTTTAAAAACACTTTGAAAGTAAAGGAATGCGATCATTTCCTGAACAGCAAAATACATTTTAACAGTGCTGTTATATTTTAAGAGCTTTTAAACTCCAGTTATAAACTTCTGGTTATGAATAGTTTATCGTGTTAGTAACGCTATTGAAATAACAAATTACGTCTTTGAGATTAAAGGAATGTCATTTCCACGGTTAAAAGTCGTCGTTCGTTCTCACTGAAAGAGCAGGCGAGTCAAACTTTCATCCGCAGAAGCCATTACTGTCAACACACTTGGAGATGATGGAATTCACGGGGTGTTTTATGTACAATTTTAAAGTGAGCTCCTTTGATCTTACTGGACATGACGTATTTGAGGCACACCCTTTTCCAGTTGTACTTTGAGATTCTTAATTGTTAAAATTTTCCACTTCCACCTTAAATACTGCAGCTCCAGGCGCCAGAATGTGACCGCTGCACAATTTAAGGTGGAACGGGAAAATTGGAACAAGAAGCTGACTGATGCAGTATTTAAGGTAGAACGGGAAAATTCGAACAAGAAGCTGACTGATGCACCATTTAAGGTAGAACGGGAAAATTCGAACAAGAAGCTGACTGCTGCACCATTTAAGGTGGAACGGGAAAATTGCTGGTGACTATGAAGCCACTTCAGCTTCGTCCTTCTGTTTATGTAGATTAGAAGTGATTCACTCATTGATGGATTTGCTGATTGTGTTTTTACCGGAGCGCTAAACTCACATCAGGTACTGACTGAATACTTTCCTGCTGGTCTGGACGAACAATAATCACGATCAGTTATTAAAGTAATGAAAGCTGCCGAGCAAGCAGCACAGCCTGGATTAATCTGAGTCTGGGGATTATAAGAAAACAGATTTGGTGAAAATCGGTTCAGTAATAAGGAAGTTGTGGCCGATTTAATCCTGAGACTCCTCGTTTCTCAATACAAGTGACTCTGTTCACGAGTGGGTCTTGACCTCTCCAACATGGCGGACGCGCAGACGTATCGCCTCTTACAGAGAACAGCAGTCAGCGCGGTATCTTGGCGTGTGTCTCTGTGGAATCAGCTGTTCCATCTGCTTCGACCACAGAACGTGTGATGAGGAGATGTGCCACTCTGCAATGTCCTTCAGGCTTGTCAAACGCCAGAGGGCGCACCCGAGTGAGTCCGAAATGAAGATAAGATGCCTTTATTGTCATTGCAGTGTACAATGAAACTGAGCAGCAATCCAACGGCACTTTCTACATACAAAACAATTAAACATAAGGCTAAAATATATAAAGTACAGATTTAAGAAAAACGGTATAAAAATCTTAAATATAAAGAAAAATGACTATAAAACCTTTCTAAACAGACATTAGACAAGTGAGGAAGCATTTAGTTATTGCACATTCCTTGGATAGCTTATAGTTATAATATTGCACGTCTTAAGAATTATAGCACATAAAGAATAGATTGCACAAATGAATGGCTTAATATGGAGTGTTTGCACAAAATCATAGCTTGTAAACGCTTAAACGTTTTTATAGAAAAGAATATATTAATTTGCTCAACACAGAACAGAATAAAACATTTTAAGACTGCTCTTATATTTTTGAGCTCCATTCGTAAAACGTCACAGCAGCTCCTGAGTAGCAGTAAAGCTAACAAGTCCAACTGCCCAAAACTTCTATAGAAAAGAAACATACGGATTACTTCTTTTACTTTTTCGGTGAAACACATCCTCATGCTTTCCAAAATTAAAGGAAAGTCCTGATGAAGTGGTGAAAAACTATTCTAACTTCAGTTTTAGCCGTTTAGCTTCATTCACCCTCTCTCGTGGGCGCCCTCTGGCGTTTGTACCCATGTGGCCAGACTCCCGTTAAATCGGCTCTGTTTCGATCTCCTAACGGCTTCGCTGAGAGAAACTGAGATAAACTCGCTATTGAGACGACTGCGGCGCTGCTGTGGGCAGGTTTACCGCAGATCTAGCGATGGTTACACGGTTTATCTGGATCGGAGAGTTGTCCCAAAACCGCAATGAATGGGAGTGAATGGAGCTCAACAGCTAAAAACGAAGAGTTAAAGTAGTTTCTAATCACTCGCCCAGAACTTTCCTTTAATCTTAGAAAGCAGAAGAATGTGTTTCACTAAAAACAAAGAAATCCCACCGATATTTTCCTTTTTTCTGCAGCAAACGGGTTTCAGGCAGCAGGAGGCGGGTTTTAATGTTAGAGCGTGATGATTGACGGGCGAGCGGAGCAGCTCATTGGCTGTTCGCGCTCACTGACGTCATGAATATGAATAAGGCGCCTCTTATTAATAACCTCTTATAACTCGAGTTTAAAAGCTCTTAAAAATATAACAGCGGTGTTAAAATGTTTTAAGCTGTTCAGTGACAGGAAACGATCGAATTATTTTACATTAAAATGTTTAAGCATTTATAAACTATGATTTTGCTCAAGTGCTCCATGTCAACCCGTTCATTTTGGACTCGCTCGAGGGCGCCCCCTACCGTCTGAGAAACCCGGAGTGGTGAGTCTTCTGGTTAAATACTCTTCTTAGTCCTCTGACCCGGAGTATAAACACCGCTGTAGCTGCCTCGTCAGTTCCTCCAGGTTGTACTGAAATGGCGGTCCCGGGTGGCGGCGGCCCGTCCAGGCGTTTGGTCCAGTATGTGGTGGTTCGCTCGGACCTGGTCAGCGCTTTATCCTGGCCTTTAGGGGCGGTCATCACTCAGGCTTGTCACGCCGCCACCGCTGCCGTTCATTTGCACTACAGTGACCCCGACACTCAGGAGTATCTGGCTCAGCTGGACAGCATGCACAAAGTGGTGCTGCAGGTACACACAGACTCACGCAGACACCCACACTCACTGACAGACTCACGCAGACACCCACACTCACTGACAGACTCACGCAGACACCCACACACACTCACAGACAGACTCATACGGACACACACACTCACAGACACACACACACTCACTGACAGACTCACACAGACACCCACACTCACTGACAGACTCACGCAGACACCCACACACACTCACTGACAGACACACACACTCATTCACAGACACACACACTCACTCACACAGACATCCACACACACACTCATTCACAGACACACACTCACTTGCAGATTCACAGACACACACTCACAGACTCACTCGCAGACTCACACAGACTGACAGACACACACTCACTCGCAGATTCACAGACACACACTCACAGACTCACTCGCAGACTCACACAGACACACTCACAGACTGACAGACACACACTCATTCACACTTACACTCACTTATAGACTCACATACACACACACAGACAGACTCACACACACATGCACTCACACAGACACACACTCACACATACACTCACTTATAGACTCACATACACACACAAACACACTCACAGACAGACTCACACACACCTGCACTCACTCAGACTTCCACACACACTCACAGACTCCCACAGACACACATACGTTCACTCACAGATTCACAGACACCCACACTCATTCACACTCACAGACACCCTCAGACTCACACACACACACCCACACTCACACAGACATCCTCACAGACACCTACACTCACTCAGACTCACACACAGACACACCCACACTCACTCAGACTCACACATACACAGACAAACTCACACATACACACACAAACTCACAGACTCACACTATTCACACTCACTATACACACAGACTCACACTGAAATCAGTAAACTCTTGTGATTCACCTGCTTTGCATGTTCTGTGTCCAGTGTTAAAGGGGAATTCCACCAAATTTTCAAAATTGGCGCATAATAAAATATTTAAGATGTAAATGAAGTCATGTAGAGTGGTTTCATTTGAAATGCTCCGTTCTAGAGAAACCTACCAAGTCATTATGGTTCACAGCGGTGGTGATGGGAACCACGTGTCCCAAGTGTTTAATGCCTCTGAAAGCTCCTTCACACAGTTACGACATTTAAGGGTTACAAATATGCTGCCTGTTTATTTTTAAAAGCCATTCATGTTCATGGTGGAGGGGTGTTGTGAGGCAAAATAGTCCCCAAAGAAAATAATTTTTTCTAAATTAATCATTTTACAAATGATCAACATTATCTATCTATCTATCTATCTATCTATCTATCTATCTATCTATCGTGTGTGTGAACCAACACACACATGTAGGTTCACTGGTCTGTTTTCATAGTAAATATAATGGCAGTTTTTTATGATGACAACAAACCTGCCGTAGACCAGTATGACCATGCTGGGTGACCAGATAAACCAGAACAGAATTCATGCTTCATGTCTTTTCAGCCATTTTACTTTTACTGTCCAAAATATTTGGTGACTGTTTACATCTTCTGAGGTTTTATGTAATGTTTGTAACAAAAATGACAAAATGTTTTTTTAGGTACTATTTTGCTTTACTTCATCCTACATTTACCTTGCTGCTATGCCTGGGCTTAAAATGAAGTTTTAGACCAAAACTGATTGCTCAGGTGCGGTATTTGTAGACGTTCTATTCCATAATTCCCTGTGAGAGGTATTAGAGGCATTAAACACTTTAGACGTCTGGTTCCGATCACCATCACTGTGAACAGCTCTGACTCTGTATGTTTTTGTAGTACAGAGAATTTCATATCAAGCCCCTCTGAATGACATCATTATGTGTTAACTATGTAATAATTTAGTCATCCTCTGGCCCACAGGTGCCCAAACTAGGCTAACTTTCTGGCAATCCAACTCTGGGCAGCCCGGCTCTGGCCCCTTCGTTGGTGGTCCATTTCTGAAGCTGTTCTTGGCTGTATGGTTTAAGGGTGGTGAGCTTTTATAAACCTAGTGTCAAAAAACCCAGCAAGGCCAATCAAAATGACCAGCAATGCCAGGGGTAAACAGTGGCTTGACAAACTGTGCATGAGAACAGATGTTCAGTAGTCACACTTGCCCAGAGTGGTGGGCAGCCCTATCCACTGCACCCGCGGAGCCGGTGGGGGTTGGGTGTCTTGCTCAAGGGCACATCAGTCACATACTGTTGGCTCAGGAGATCAAACCCGCGACCTTGTGGTCACAGGGCTGGTTCCCTAACCTCCAGGCCATGACTGCCCCTCATTGGGTGTCCAGTGTCCATGCCTTTACTGATGTAAGGTAGGTCGACCCCATAAAGAAGCAAGGATGTATCTGGTTTCTAATAAAGCGGCCAGTAAATGTATGTCTAATAGGCATAGTATGGTGATTGTTGGTATAATGTTTAACTGATCTTGATAGTCATACACTGGATAAGTCAACAAATGTTGTATTTATTTTTTTTATTCCTAGGCACCAGATGAAGCTTGTCTTTCCAGCTTGTCAGCGACGCTTAGTGAAAATGGCATAGCCCACAAGCTGTGGATGGAACAGCCTGAGAACATCGCCACTTGCCTGGCCTTGAAACCTTACCCTAAGGAGACTGTGCAGCCTTTTCTCAAAAAGCTCAAGCTTTTCAAATGACGCGGCCTCCTCCAGAGGAAGTTACCGCTCTGCTTCATGCTTCACTCCACCGCCTCTCAAAAGAGCTCAATAAGCGATTGCCTTGGAATGCTGTTGGTGCATGGGGTAGCCATTCATCTCTTCAGAACTCCTCTGATAAAGGAGTTTGCTGCCAGACTCACATATGGAGGACATGGCAGTCTCATCCATCATCACTGCTCACTGATGGACACTGTAAAGACCTTCATCTTCTGTTCAACTGAGTGGTGTGAAGAGAACTAGATGAAGCTGTTAATGGTCAATAAAACGACATACCTGTGTCTGAGCTTGTGATCCACTGACAAAGCTAACGATGCCTCTCAGTGTTGTTCTCAAATTATTTAAAAAGAGATTTCTTCCTAATTCATTTACTGAGAGGTATGCGAATTTGGGCAGAGTGGTTTGATGTGAAAGAGATTCTAGAAAAACTTACCGAGTCAGAATTGTTTACAGAAGTGGGGATGAGAACCAGATGTCCAGAATGTCCGAAAGCTCACAGAAAGCACGAAACGGCTACAACTGTGATGCTTAATGCCCGAGACATTATTTCACAATAGTTTTAAACAAGTTCAACATATGTTTTCAGATTTGTTGCTCTTATCATTATTGATTGCATACAAGAAGTTTGACATGCAGGTTCACTGGTGGTTCTGGTTCTTGAGTGCGTTTACATTCACCTAATAATCCGATATCTGTAAACAGTCAGATTTTAGTCGGTAATCTGATCAACACGTTTACATGCTCTTGAGTAATCATATGACTGGGAACTGTCTACGCGAGTCAGACAGTAATCAGATTTCTGCTTTGCAACCGACCAACACACTCGGAAGTCGTCACGTAAAACTTAATGCCGTGGCTGTACCTGAAGCTATGAATCAGATTTCTCGCAGAACACCTCTAGTTCTGTAGTATTCTTTGGCTGTCTTGCACATACAGCATGTTTAAGATCTACCCACAGGTTTTCAGTGATTTGGACGTGAGGGCCATTCCAAACGCTTCAGCTTGCATTCCCTGAAGTAGTTTATGGTGGATTTTGAGGTGTGATAGTTTTCTTGTAGAAGCCAGCTTCTGTTCAGACTGTCACACTTGCTTCCAGAATTTCCTGATATTTAATGGTGTCCATTCTTCCATCTCCCTCTGCAGTTTCCCATGCCACTGGCTGCCACACAACCCCAAAGCATAAATCCACCCCAAGCTTAACAGTTGGCAAGATGTTCTTTTTTTTAACTAAATCTTGCTTTTTCCCCTCCAAACATAACTTTGATGACTGTGGCTAAAAAGTCTTTTTTTTTTTTTTTTTTTTTTTTTACTTAAATCAGCCTAAAGCACTTGCTTCCAATGTACCTCTGGTATATCTAGATAATGTTTTGCGTACTTCAGGCACCGACCTTAATGATGAGGTCGCAGTTCTGATGACTCTTCCAGATCAAGTTTGTGCAACCAACGTTGCACCACCGTTCCGGTTTAACCCTCCTGCAGGTCCTTTGCTGACGTATGGGGTTTTTGCTTTAATAAGCTCTGAGTTTTCTTGGTCTTCCAGATCCTTGACTACCATAGGTCCCCTTAACCGCCATTTCTAAATGACATTTCAGTGGAAAATGCATGTTGGAAGTGCCCCAATTCCTTCCTGCAGTCTCCCTTTGCTTAGCAGGTATCAATTTGTTTGATTTGCAGATCCTCAGCCAGCTGCTTACAGGAGCCCATGGTTATCAAATACAGTGTGATTCAAAAAGATTCATCTGATTTCAAAGCGCCAAATTTTAACAACCATGAGGTGCCTAGGATCCAATGGCATGACTCCTGAGCAGAAAGCGTTCTCGTTCTCCACTTCAACAAGAGTGAATCAGTCATAACTGTGCAGCGTGATTTTCATGGGCAGTGAAGCTCCAACAGCTCAGAGCGTTCCTCATTGGTTCCACAGCACTGGATGATCTCCGAAATCGCACCCGATCAATCCAGTATGGGATGAGTTTGACTGTGGTGGTGTTGTCTGTACAGCTGGAGGAGGTTCAGACTGAGACCTTGCACAATTACATAATAAGCTTTATGCTCAATTAAACCATTTACAGTTCACTGCATTGATCTGTAACGATTTGCAAGTGAAATAAATCAATTTGAAATCGGGTCAATCTTTTTGAATTAGCAGATGGTTTGAAGAGTCAGACAATTTATCACACTCTAGAACAGTCACTGCTTGACTTCTCATGGCAATTCCTGACCAGCCTTAACAGCCCTAATGACGAAATTATGGCTTAATGACTAAGTTTTGAGAATTCACAGCTGAAAAGGTGCCCGAACCTTTCAACATGTGACTACTGCCATAACGTTTCTTTTCTAAGTTGAAATATAAAGTAGTTGTGCACATCTGCAGACAAATGTCATTTTTAAAAGAGTTTGCTGGAGAGGCTGCGCTGACTTTTCACTCCAAAAAAATCTAAATATGCAATTTGGTGGGGAGGAAAGGGGGTCATTTGCATACAGCTGTAGGTAGGGGAATAAAACCGCTCTTGATTTGGAGCTGCTTCCAGGCAAACTGCGGAACTAAAGCGAGGACAGAGTGAGCGTTAGAAATGCCTTTTTTACATGGTGCTTTTATTGCAATGTGTTGCATTCTCACATTCATGGATGTTATAGAGATTTGTTAGTCAAAGCATCACTTCCTTCAAGGTCTGCATCTTCACCTTGGACAAGCAACAGAGGGGCCATATGCACGAGGTGTGGATGTCGGTGTGTGTGTGTGTGTGTGTGTGTGTGTATGTGTGTGTGTGTGTGTGTGTATGTATGTTTGTATGCATACATGTGTAAACTTGAACTATTTCAGTTTGAGCAGCCACATATTTCCATGAAATGGACAAGAGAAATAAGACTGATTCAGTAGGTGCGAAACACAGTTTTGCAGCCCACAGGACAACCCTGCGGGTGCTGGACCCAGCATGTGACTGATTGTCTACAACGTCCTAAGAAAGGTAGGATATTTTCTTCCAGACACGCCTGGACAGAGAAAGAGGAAAAAAAAGAGAAAGAAACAAAAACAATAAAAGAAACCAAACAAAACAGAAATGAAAAACATGACGATAACATGCAGAAGTCTCCCAGATACATCTTCATTCATAATGTCCCAACACAGCTGCAATGATGCCTCTTGAGGGAAAAAAAATGTTTCACAAGTATTATACAAAACTGGACAAAATGAGTAAAATGTATATATTCATATATATTTATATTTATTTATATTAATTTTACAGGTGAAAAGTGGAACCTTGCTTTGAGTTACCAGTGCTGTTTCAGCAGAGTTGCAAAAAACTCCTGACAAATGTGTTTGCCACCGCAACCAACATCCATATTAATAATAAGGCAGCACTTACAATACTCGAAAAATATCTCAGGCATACAGTAGCGCCTACGATAGTGATACAGTAGAGAGTGGTGTGACCTGAACGTGAAGGAAAGCGTGCACTCACTTTGCTAGAAGCTTCTACAAGATTCACTAACAATAACAATGCAGAGGGAGTCATAGAGGGGAGGAGTTTTGCATAAATGGTTATCAGAGCTTGGCACGGTGCGGGTGGGGCCTAGATCGCAATCTCGAAGCCTAAGTTCACAAAACGGCACGAGCCACTGAATAGCAGAGATGTACGAGGAATGTCTCAAGAAGGCGAAAAGCTAGAAGAGGTACGAAACGCGAGCACGCCGGCTGACGAGGAAGGGACGGGGGGAAAGTGGAGCACCTGAAGAAGATAGGCATAGTTTTAAAAAACAGACGCTGCAGCAGTACATCGCAAAAAAAGCTAAGCTACCCTGCTCTTTTAATGTTTCTTGAAGCGTGAGGGGCTACTGCCAAGTTCTTTCAGAAGAACCTGAGGAAAAACTTTGAACGTTTACTATCAGAAAGCAAAAGGACATTTGACTATAATACATTCAGGGGACATTTTGTAGTCTTCCAATGTCATAAGGTTTCTGATTTTTTATTTATTTTTTTTGTTTGTTTTCCTGTGTACGTCTGATGGCCTCGTTCCTTTTTAATTGAAATATAAAGTGCAAAACTAGATTGTATTCCTTGCAAATTCCTGGAATATTTTTTTTGAGTAAAAAATTCATGAAAAATACAGCAAACATGTCTTACAAAGGTCGATATACGAAAATCTTCATTAACAAGAAAAATTTCATCAAACAGGAGGAGCAGTCCTCTATGCAGAAAATATATACAAGAGGCACCTCAAATTTGGTATAAAGAATTCAGCTAAAGAAAGTCAAATATCTAAGAATACTTGCATCAGTGTGATTTTTTGTAGCTCAAGTGACTCAAAACCATGTTCTGAACCACAAATCAGGTATTTTTCCTTGAGTTGAAAGAAAACAATAAGAACGTAAATCACATGTATGCATACAGAGAATTAGCGGTTTAAACGTAAAGATCAAATTCGAGTGTCAGTTTCAACCTTTGAAACAGAAACGAGAAATGGTTCTTATTTAAGGTGCATAGCTAGCTGTAGTATTTCTCTACCTGAAAACAGTGACTACACTTCCTGCCCGTAAAGACATTTGCATGTTCTGAGTAGCAACAGGGTTTGAAAAATATTCTGTGGATATAGAAATACTAAGCCACTTAAATATATTGGGGGGGGGGGGCGGGGGGGATAAAGAGTGAAAGAAATAAGGGGTTTAAAAAATAAACTAAAAATAAAACAAATGGGTAACAGCACAAGTTCTGTTACAGAAAGGTAGTGTTATCAATAAACTACGCTAAAAGTGTGGGATGTCTATTTAGGAAAAAAATAATGCTACATTTATTCTATCCAATTGCATGAGCCTTGCATATGATATGGTTTTTTCCATTAATACCTTGAAGCTTTGGTCATTATTTCTCGAAGGAAAAAAAAATGTATAATAATAATAATAATAAGCACGTGGCAAATTCTGACCGAAATACCCAAGCACCGTTCACCCTCAAATCAAGGTTCCACTTCCTCAGAGCTGTTTAAACTTTTGACAACAGAGAAATTAAATAATATGGCCTTTTTTTTTCTTTTTTTTTTTTTTTTTTTTAAATTAACCCGTACAAAAGCCAGTCCACGCTGCTTCTCTCTCAGTAAAGTCACATTCAGCAGTCGCTAAACCATTCTCTCACATAAAGAGCAATCTGAACACCCACAGGAAAGTTGCAGGTATTTTTTCTTAAAAAAAAGAAAGAAAAACATAAAACAAATAAACAAAAAAAAAAAAAATCAGGACAAGTTTCCATTTAAAAACACCAGATATACAGTATTAATCACACACACATACACACTTTCAGACAGCCATACACATCCCAAAAAACAGAGAGGAAAAAAATGGAAGCAAGTAGTTATTACCACAAACTTGGAGCACTACATATTGTTGATTCTTGAACAGATACATATTCACATTTGTCTGTTATATACACAATAACTTGTTGAACCAGGAAAAGAACAAAAACTAAAAAATGTCCATTGTACCTCGGTGTGGAACTGACTGAGAGCCGTTTGTTTAAAGGATAACCCATTGTTAATAGGCACTGTTTAATAGTGCGGTATATTTGGCATAATCGTGCGTCAGAAATGGTGCGAGGAGGAGTTCATTAGAGAGTGAAAAAAGAATGTATCCGATGTAACCATACCACCTAAAGGCTTAGTGATAAAAGAACGCCTGCTTGTAAAGAACGTGGCGGAAACGAACGGGTCATTCTCCGTTTCGAAGGTGAGCCGATTGGATTTCTTTCTGTAGTGGTTGGTGGAGGGAGTGCACGCCGTAACTGTAGTCTCATGTAAACCCATTTTGCCTTTTGTAATGTGTACGAACATTTACAGCAAAAAAGCGGCTCAGGAAAGCCCTCGATGTCCACCAACATACGAACTGGATCCGCCTGACGGTTCTGACTGAGCTAAAAGAGCCATTCTTTGTATACACGGCACACCCACGAAGACACACTACTGAAACTACACAAAGTGA